>NW_021833741.1:5000-7500 GCF_006345805.1 Octopus sinensis
TATTATTATTATTATTATTATTATTATTATTATTATTATTATTATTATTATTATTATTATTATTATTATTATTATTAATGTAGCTAACTGGCAGAATCGTTAGCACGCCGGGCAAAATTCCTAGCGACATTTCGTCCGTCTTTACATTCTGAGTTCGAATGCCGCCGGGATCGTTTTTACCTTTCATCCTCTCAGGGTCGATAAAATAAGTACCAGTTGAACACTTGCGTCGATGTAATCGACTTACCCCTCCCCCAAATTGCTGGCCTTGTGCCAAAATTTAAAATCATAATCATCATCATCATCATCATTATTATTATTATTATTATCATTATATTATTATTATTATTATTATTATTATTATTATTATTATATTATTATTATTATTATCATCATCGTCATACGATACTCTCCTTCCTCACCCCAAACAAATATGGCTGCCCTTCCTCTGGAAGCATTATATGATCATGCATACATCCTTCCTCTACAAATATCCCATTACAAAGTGCTAGGTCCTTGTGATCGATAAAATAACCGGTTTTCCCAAATTAATCGGAATGATTGATAAATATTCTGATTGAAGATAAAGGCTGATGAAAAACCCTATTTTAAATTACAAAAAAGATTATTTAATAATTAGTTTCCATTATTCTACATACTTAATTAGCAGAATTTTTTTTATTCAATCGCATTCCATACCATTCCAGTCAACCCGAGAAAAAAAAAATTCCTCAGTTGAAATGGTTTTTCTCTCTCTTTTTCTTTTCAAAATTATCGAAATTTTCAGCAGCCATTTTATTGTTAGATCTGAAATCATTTGTGGGGGCCACGGACCGTCAGTGTCTTTGCACATTTCTGTTCGTTGATTCATAACCACATGTCACTATTAAGATGGATTAACCGAATCGTCAGAACATTCGACTATTGGCATAAAGACCCCACCGACATACTACAGAATATGTTCCGACTCAGGAGTCCACATGAAAAACCTTTTAAACCGAATCCAAAAGCGAAATATCCGACTAAATATTTAAGTTCAAATGTTTCCGAGGTCGATTTTTACTTTGATCCTTCCAGGAATCGATAAAATTAAGTTCCAATCAAATCCTAGGGGGTTCGATATAATCGATATTTTCCAGTTTCCATGTGAAGGCGTATGGCTCAGTGGTTAGAGCGTCGGGCTCACAACCATGAAGTTGTGAGTTCGATTCCCGGACAGGGCTACATGTGGTGTTCTTGAGCAAGACACTTTATTTTCCCATTGCTCCAGTTCACTCAGCTGTAGAAATGAGATGTGACGTCACAGGTGCCAAGCTGTATCGGCCCCTTTGCCTTCCCATTGAATAACATCGGTGGCGTGGAGAGGAGAGGCTGGTATGCATGGGCAACTGCTGGTCTTCCATAAACAACCTTGCCCCGGACTTATGCCCCAGAAGGGAACTTTCTAGGTGCAATCCCATGGTCATTCATGACCGAAAAGGGTCATTACCCTTATATCCAGGTACCTACCTGAATATGTTTCCGTCTCTAAGGGTTGGAAATCAAAGTAAAATAGAATACATTTCATGTAAACATGTGTAAATTGATACAGTCGGTTGAAGTGACCCCAGTATATGACTGTGTGTGTTTATTTCATCTGTCCCAGGAAGATGACAGACAAAGGTAACTTCGGTGAAAATTGAACTCAAGATGAACAGGGACAAAACTAAGTACCATACAACACTTGACCCACTACTTTTGAACAACAATAGCAAGAAGAAGAAGACGAAGAAGAAGACGAAGAAGAAGAAGAAGAAGAAGAGAAGAAGAAGACGAAGACGAAGAAGAAGAAGAAGAAGAAGAAGAAGACATAAGAGCAGTGATTTTAAGGGGTGAGTCAAGTTGATTTAATCGACCCAGTACTTGATTGGTTGTTTATCGAACTCGAAACAACGAAAGGCAAGGTCGATATTGGAAGGATAAAAAGTGAAGTGGATTTCGGTGAAAATGGAATTGAGAACAAACTCGAAAATATCTTTAAAAAACTTGATAACCTTTGCTTGCCATAACGGACAAAATTTATATTCATCTCGTTTGTTGTCTGCAGTCAATCATCATGAGGTGGAGGTGGGGGGGGGACAGACGGACACACTTCCGGTGACGTCACGTGACATTACCTAGTCTAGACGATAACCGTTGATCTGTGTTGCGTTGCGTCACTGACAGCTTGGACTTGTGTGGTAATATTAATGGATGGTCACAGAGTACAGGGAAACACACGTGCACACACACACACACACACATAAATGCCTGCACGCATACATATAATGCATGTATATGTACATGTATACACATATGTGTGCACATATATATATTTATACATACATACATATATACTTACATAAGCACACACTCATACATACACATATATATGTGCATATATGTAATGTATATATGTAATGTGTATGTGTGTATATATATATATAATATTATAATATGCGTATATACATACATATATACG
>NW_021833741.1:10000-20000 GCF_006345805.1 Octopus sinensis
GTTTTTTTGTTTTCCCGTTGGATTAAAATTATATATATATATATATATATATTATATATATATATATATGTAGGTAAATGAATTATCCTAGTATGGATAATTCGGTTAATCGATACCTGGGTAGCAAATTCACTTCAGAAAATCTTCGTTCGACTCCATTCTTTCATTTATTCACATATAAGATATATATATATATATATATATATATATATATATATATATAGATTAATTATATCTGTAGTAAATATTAACATACATACACACACCATGTATGTCCATCTGTGTGCGTGCATGTGTATGTTTTGTGTGTGTGTATGTATATACATGCCTATATATATATATATATATATATATATTATATATATATATATATATATATATATTATATATATTACGGAGATGTACTTGCATAGTAAGTGACCTGATCTGAGATCGTGTGCTGGAACGAAAACAATTGCAGCGTGGAAGATGTTTATAAGCATTTAAAGCAGACAAAAACAGATTCACTTCACATTTAAATTTTTTATTTAAAACGATTTTTTGTGTTTTAATGGCTGATAAACACCTTCCACGCTGCAATTATTCACACACACACACACACACACACACACCACACACACACACACACACACACACACACACACACACACACACATATATATATATATATATATAAGATTCAGGTAATATTACGTCTGATGATGCAAGATAATAGGTAAATACAATTGCTGCTCAAGGTTGATTTGGTGCCGAGACTGCAACTTGAACTGCAACCAAAAGCCGGGATCTTGTAACTGTTTAATGACGACTGTCAGTTTAACCATTGAGCAGCTATATGTATAACAGAATAAAAGTATAAACAGGCAAACAACTGGTATACGGTTAAACTACGACATTTGAACATGATCGTTGAGTTGTTACCTGAGTATAGACTATAAAAAAGAAGGAAATAATCGGGGTGGGGGCAGATAGTCTCTTACAGCTGTTTCAAGGATAGATGCGCAGATAGCGCATCTCTTGCAAAACCAATTAAAGATTTCTACTAAATCTCTCTCTCATTCTCCATTCGATGATGGACAAATTGCTTCAATATGGCTAGTTTTGGTTCATAAATGCATCACCTGCGCATCTATTCTCGAAATAGCCGAGGCTTTCTGCACACCACTTTGCTTCTTGCCTTCGCAGGATCGAAACTCAGCCATCACGTTTAAAGATGTGTTACAATCTAAGCTGATCCCAGTCGTTTGCCCGTATATATTTCTATTCCATAATATAATATATATCGGCCTGTTTGCCTGGCCAGCAAGGTGGCATGATCCAAAAGCTAAAACGATGCAGGTCGCATTGTGACCAGCGATGTATAACAACATCCTATAGTCTGGTCGATCACGTGATAAACACAGCACACACACAGGTGCACTACACACCGTATGACGCAAAATAGAGCATAATATATAAATATAAGCATTGATGATGATGATGGTGGAGGTGGTAGAGGATGTGGTAGTGGAGGTGGTTGTGGTGGTGGTGGTGGTGGCAATGGTGATGGTGGTCATAATCATATTCATAATGATGGAGATAATGATGTTAATGATTGTGATGATGGTGATGATGATGGTGGTGATGATGATGATGATGTAGCAGTCAGTGATAAAGTTAATTGTGAAGTGTTGATGTGTAGACGGCAGTAACGACGTGTGTGTGTGTGTGTGTCTGCATGTATGTGTGTGTACGTGTGTGCGTGTGTGTGCCTGTGTGTGTGTGTGTGTATGTGTGTGTAGCGGAAGTGGCGAGGTAAATAAAATAAATGGTTGTATGAGATGGCAAGGAGTTTGGTGGTATAATAGATGTCGGTGGGGGGTGGAGGGGAGGTGTAGGTTGGGAGAGGTGGACTTTGATGGTGGCGGCGGCGGCGGCGGCGAAGCTGGAAGGTGTTTGAGGTGAGATGTTTGTGAAAGAAAACACAGTTAAAACCCCCTTTCTTCCTCCTCCTCTTCTTCTTCCTCCTACTCCTACTCCTGCATGTCTTCCTACTCCCCCTTTCACCCCCGCAGGTCTGACTCATCAACTTTATCTCCCTGTAGTGTTGTTCTTTGGGAAGCCTTATGGGTTTGTTAAGGATGAAAGGGGTCAAGAACGATAAAGGTAAAAGGAGACGGGAGAGAGAGAGAGAGAGAGAGAGAGAGAGAGAAGAGAAAGGAGTAGGGAGAAAGAGAGAGAGAGAGATTAGAGGGAGTGAGAGGTTACAGAAAACAGATAGAGTGAGAGAGCAGAAAGAGAGAAAAAGAGACAGAATAGAGAGAATGGAGACGAAGAGTAGAGAGGAGAATAGAGAGAAGGGAGAGAGAGAAAGGAGAAAGAGAGCTGAGAGAGAGAGAGAGAGGGTGGTGGTGGTGGTGGTGGAGAAAGAATGTAGAAAGAAAAAAAGTGAAATCAAAGACGGAAAGAGAGGCAAGTAAAATTGGCTGCTATTGGCTGCAGGTAAGGATTCTTTGAAGAGATCCATAATCAATGACTTTCCAACCATGAAAGTCACATCTTTTATTCATAGCCCAGCCACCGGATTAGGGATAGGGTTAGGATTAGGGTTACGCTTACATCATCCCACCTATCCTTTTCTAAGACGGCGATCTAGTAAACGAGATGGAATTTGGCTGCTCTTTCTAACTGCTTAAGTGACCGCCTAGAATGTGTGACGAAAAAAGCTAAGACAAAGGACACTAAAATAATAATAATGATAATAATAATAATAATGATAATAATAATAAGCTGAAGGGAAAACCAAGTGTCCAGTGCGTGTGTTTAATTGGCAAAAATATGACCCTCCCCAAATATAAGAATATATTACCTGTTTCTCCGTGGATCGAGAAAATAATCCTTACTAGTGGAGGGCCAAGGCCTCATGTGTGGGGGAAGGAGACTTGTCGATTACATCGACACCAGGGTTTCATTGGTATTTAATTTATCAACTCCGAAAGGATGAAAGGCAACGTTGACTTCGGTGGAATTTGAACTCACAACGTAGCGACGGGCAAAATACCTATTTCTTTTCTACCCACAAGGGGCTAAACACAGAGAGGACAAACATGGACAGACAAACGGATTAAGTCGATTATATCGACCCCAGTGCGTAACTGGTATTTATTTAATCGACCCCGAAAGGATGAAAGGCAAAGTCAACCTCGGCAGAATTTGAACTCAGAACGTAGCGGCAGACGAGATACCGCTAAGCATTTCGACCAGCGTGCTAACGTTTCTGCCAGCTCGCTGCCGTTTGGATCAAGAAAATAATGAACAGCTTCAACCAACTTTCGACTGTTTCAATTTGTATCTACATAACTGTATGTGAATGCACGTGAATCTCTCTATATCTGCAAATATGGAAGCATGTTTATAAGAGTGCAGCGTGTGTGTGTGTTTTGTATTTGTGTATGTTAAGCGGTAGTCTGGAAAAGTTAAAAGAGTTTTCAAGCAGAAACAGTTATTCCGATTTCATTAAATTTAGTGTCAGAGCGAAACTGAGGAGAGGAATGTAGTGATGCCGTTGTCAGAATTCGGTGATGAGGCTTTGTTTCTTGGAAACATGGTCCTTTAGAGGAAGATTATAAGACACAGCATATAGACATTTCAAAATGTAACCAATATGAGTGGCTGTGTAGTAAGTAGCTTGCTTACGAACCACATGGTCCTGGGTTCTGTCCCACTGCGTGGCACCTTGGGCAAGTGTATTCTACTATAGCCTCGGGCCGACCAAAGCCTTGAGAGTGGATTTGGTAGACGGAAACTGAAAGAAGCCCGTCGTATATATGTATATATATGTATATATGTTTGTGTGTGTATATGCTTGTATGTCCGTGTTTGTCCCCCCAACATCGCTTCACAACCCATGCTGGTGCGTTTACGTCCCCATAACTTAGCGGTTCGGCAAAAGAGACCAATAGAATAAGTACTAGGCTTACAAAGAATAAGTCCTGGGGTGGATTTGCTCGACTAGAGGCGGTGCTCCAGTATGGTCACAGTCAAATGACTGAAACAAGTAAAAGAGTAAAAGCGCAACATGTGAATCGTTGGCGATTTTTTTCCCTCCGTTTTCCTTTTCTCTCGGATTTCCCTCCGGCTGCCTGGATTCCTAAGCATCACCAACTGTGGCTATGAATATTACCCAATCGTGCCATTCTTGGTCCACCCTTTGGTCTCCTACCGGTTGGAGGGGCTGCAAGAACCCGTCCTCTGATTCTTTTATGCAACTTCCTAATCCCCCGTCTGTAGTAATTCCTCAGCTGGACAAGCCCCAAACTTCTGGTAAATTGAGGCGAGGAGGGATACTTGCTAATTGTATTGTTGGGAAAGTGCCACATGTTAATCCAAAGATAATCTAGTTCTTTAGCGACCCTGCACTGATTAACGAAGATTAATATTAACGAACCCACCCCCACTCTGCCGCGCACATTCCCCACTAATGGGTTAAATAAATAAATAAATAAATAAATAAAAGGGTGAGGGTTTGGTTGTCGGGAATCGGTGAATTATCAATTATAATTTCTTTTATTTGACTGGAAGGCTTGATTGCAACAACAACAACAACAACAAGTGCAGGGTGCAACAACAACAACGAGTAACAATACAAGAGACGAAGTCTGAGCAAACAGAAGCCATTGACATTGATTGGATGAAGCAAAATAATAGAGCCGGAGGGCGGGGGGTGAGGTGGGGAATGCTAAGGAATGGTGGTAGTTAGAGGTAATGGAATAACTGGGGAAGGAGTAAGTGGGGTCGGTGACGCAGGTTGCGGTGGGAGGTTGATATTTAGAAAGTGATAATGATGACGATGATCATGATGGTGGTGGTGATGATGACAGGGACATGAGGATGAGTATGAAGATGATGATGATGATGACGACGACGATGATAGTGATGATGATGATGATGAAAACGACGACTACGATGATGATGCTGATGCTGATGATGAGTATGATGATGATGATGATGAGTATGGTGATGTTACGAAGATGCTGCCGTTACAGATGTAGCCCAACATTGTGCAGAAAACACTACTGTAACGGCTGAAAACTGAGTTCGGTCTAACTGCACAACTGACTACCACCCGGGGGCAATGGGTCACTCTCAAACGATCAGTGATTTCGACCTCTTTGAAATACAGTTACAACTCATTTTTGCCAGCTGAGTAGACTGGAGCAACGTGAAATGAAGTGTCTTGCTCAAGCACACAACGCGTCGCCGGGAATCGAACTCACGGCTTTACACACAAACACACACATACATACACACACACACATATGTGTGTAACATATGGTATAATTATAAACGGCAAATTTTAGCTATTTCTCTGCAGACTGAAAATATGACGATAACCTTTATCGATTTTCGAACCTTATTGAGTTCTCATCAGCGGCGTCTACAACATTCTGACAAATCTCCAGAGAAACAATCAACCAAACTGTTTATATACTCAACAAATGCAGCAGTTTCTCTATGAATGAGTCCCTAATTTGCATACCGAAAGTGTTTAACACCAGTGGCTCTGTCAACGGGGATCTTAGTCCACACAGTATCAAGGTATGATATAATATATACGTATATATACAGTCTCTTTTACTCGTTTCAGTTATGCGGCTGCGGTCATATTGGAGCACCGCCGTGGTCTCTCTGGCTTCCTCAGTCTGAGGCATTTCACATCACAACTCCTATATGTTTCCTATGTCCCAGCTGATGGAGTGGATGACGCCTTTGATACAATAAAACGGCGGCCAGTTCAAGCATTTGTATAACACTCAATGTAGAAATTAGGCACCAACCCTTCTAGAGTTTTCCATATGTAGGATATTACATATCTGTCACACCTTCGATCTAGGGAGTAAAGTTGCAATTTTTTTTAGCTTATACATACATACATACATACATACATACATACATACATACATATATTATTATCTACCGATGAGACAACGATGTTGCAGCTAGGACACTCTATAATGAAATCCGTCGAAAGTATAAACCCGAGGACAAAGAAATAAAAACTCACAATATGGTAGAAGCCATAGCCACTCATAATAAAAACGCGCACTGGTGGAATGTCCCAGTGAAAAGATCAACAAAATGTAAGCACAACAGACCTGATATAATGATTTGCGATAGAGAAGAAAAAACTGTGCACAGTTGTGGAAATTAGCTGACCAGTGGATAATAACATAAAACTGAAGATCTATGCTGAACTATTGAGAAATCTGCAGTTACTCTATCCAGATTACAAGTTCAGGTTTATACCTGTAATTATTGGAGTCCTGGGATATGTAATACATTGCCTAAATACCAATCTTGAGAAATTAGGCTTCTCAAAACCAGAAAGGAGAAAGCTGATTCGAAGACTACAGATCCAATCCATTAGTTGAACTGTAAAAATCTGTAAAACTTTCCAGAAGTTTATCATTTAAATATATATGAGCATGTCTAGATATGCAACTATATGCATGAGAATACATACATAAAGCGAAACATACAAATCTGGACATATACATTTATATATGCATACAAACATACATACATACATACATACATGCATAGATACATACATACATGCAAAAATACATACATACATAGATACATGCATACATACATACAAATATACCCTGTTGTTGATGTTGAAATTCCAATGAAGAAGTCTTGATCTAGGTTAGAAACCGGTTCTTTCTCTTTTGGCAAGAAATCTTGAAATAAACTGAATAATGACATACACACACACACACGCACACGCACACGCGTGTGTGTTTACGTACGCGCGTCTCAATGTACTAATAGATAGTTAGGAGACTGTAGTCAAGATATTGGTATGCACCAACCGACCTACCGACCTCCCATCCTACCTCCCCGCCACCGACCAATGACATAAGGCGGATGCATTGTCCATTGTTCGAACACTTTGGCTGGCGTCGTCCGGTCGATGTTCGGTCAAGAATATACACAGGACCCTTCATAATACCGTTTCCGCCACAACTTAGCATTTCTCCTCGACAAAAGCACAATGCCAAACCTTTACTGACAGACGGAAAGAAGTGCGAATGTTCTAATGTGTGTCTGTATGTATGTATGTATGTATGTATGTATGTATGTATGTTTGTATGTATGTATGTGTGTGTGTATGTATGTATGTGTGCGCGTATATGTATGTGTGTATGTGTCTGTGTATGTATGTGTGTACGTATGTGTGTGTATATGTGTGTATGTCTGTATGTATATATGTATGTACGTATGTATGTATGTGTGAGTGTGTGTGTGTGCATGTAGATATAAATTATTCATATTTAAATGAATATATGTAGATATAAACATACAGACATATTGATTGACACACACACGCACATACAGTTATATGTATGTAATGGTTTATATTCTATTCATACTCATATCCATAGATATTTATATATATATACATACATATATATGTATGTATGTATGTATGTATGTATGTATGTATGCATGCATGCATGCATGCATGTATGTATGTATGCATGTATGTATGTATGTATGTATGTATGTATGTATGTATGTATGTATGTATGTGTATAGATATATCAATATCTAAGTGTACACGCACTCTTACACACACACACTTACGCACACGCGTTTTTGCTTTCTCATCGCGGTTGAGTAGAAGAAAATGGGGGGTGGGTGTGGGGAGAGGTGGTGTAGAATGTAACCTTGTTGACAATTTGGTCAAGTGGCTTCCGAAGGAAATTTCCAAAATCTAGAAGTAATAAATAACCAGGGAAAAGGAAAAAGAAAAAGGAAAACTAATGAAACTTCTCATTTGAAGAAAGGTCCGACCTCTACCACCACAAACACACACACACACACACACCACACACACACACACACAGAGAGACACACACACACAGACACACATACACACACACACACAGACACACACACACACAGACACACAGACAGACAGACACACACACACACATACACACACACACACACACACACAGACACACACACAGACACACACACACATACACACACACAGACACACACACTATACACAGACTCATATATGCAAATATGTATGTATATATATTAATGTATGTATACATAAATGTACGCATATATACGGATATATACATATACACATACACACGTTGTATATATATATATATATATATATATATATATATCGAAATGAGTACACACACACACACGCAATGGAGTGTAACCTTGAGCTCAAATATATATGTGCCCTCTCACATACATATACAGATGCACAACTACTCATAACTACACTCACACATACAAAGCCCACAAACACGTACACACACGCAACGCATATGCACACACATATTTGTACTCAAGTGCATACGCATATTTCAGCAGCCTGAAGAAATACGAAAGCATTTGATAAAGAGACGAGGACATTCTAATAATAATAATAATAATAATAATAATAATAATAATATAATAATAATAATATAGTAATTCGGGAAATAATGTCAAGAAGGGAAATGCTGAAGGTGTGATCAACAAAGTAAACACGCAATTGTGTGCCTATATATATATGTGTGTGTATATATATATATATATACATACATATATATATATATATGAATACATATATATGTATATATATATATATATGTATATATATACATATATATATATGTGTGTGTGTGTGAACACACATATTTCTCTAATTCTATTTCATGTCAAAATAAAACTGTGTATCTATCTATATATATATATATATATATATATATATATAATATATATATATATCGAAATGAGTACACACACACACACACGCAATGGAGTGTAACCTTGAGCTCAAATATATATGTGCCCTCTCACATACATATACAGATGCACAACTACTCATAACTACACTCACACATACAAAGCCCACAAACACGTACACACACGCAACGCATATGCACACACATATTTGTACTCAAGTGCATACGCATATTCAGCAGCCTGAAGAAATACGAAAGCATTTGATAAAGAGACGAGGACATTCTAATAATAATAATAATAATAATAATAATAATAATAATAATAATATAATAATAATAGTAATTCGGGAAATAATGTCAAGAAGGGAAATGCTGAAGGTGTGATCAACAAAGTAAACACGCAATTGTGTGCCTATATATATATGTGTGTGTATATATATATATATATACATACATATATATATATATATGAATACATATATATGTATATATATATATATATGTATATATATACATATATATATATGTGTGTGTGTGTGAACACACATATTTCTCTAATTCTATTTCATGTCAAAATAAAACTGTGTATCTATCTATATATATATATATATATATATATATATATATATCAACGTACACATACACATTTAAATAGAACACACACATACACACACACCTACCTACCCACACCTTCCTGTGTACTCAACAAAAGTCAAAAGAGAGTCCGTTGTTTGAATTTTCTATTACAAGAAACGAATGTCTAAATTTAGAACTCGCGAACTTCCTTTCGTCGTCCATAATTCGATCAATTCCTTGTTTGATATTTAAATAGATTTGGTACAATTTACATTAATTACGATGGGGACGAGAGAGAGAGAGAGAGAGAGAGAGAGAGAGAGAGAGAGAGAGAGGTGTGGGGGTTTCATGTTCAGTGAACAAGTCATCAGCATTCGCTAACCCCTTTTTCCCTCCAAAGCTACTCCTTAAAAATGTAAATAAACCTGGTGACTAACCTATCTCATTTGCATAAAGTTATATGATTGACAAGCAGACATTATTGACTCCTCGGCCGCCAATGCACTGAAGGTTATGAATAAATATTTATGCGGAGCCATATCGTTCTGTAATCTTGCAAGTAACATTGGAGCCAGCTGGTTCAATTCCAGACCCAATCTGCCGAAAAGGTCCACGTGGGCCACATCTCGTAGTGATAAAAATACGTGTAAATGAGTTGATTTGTTTACCGCTTCCTA
>NW_021833741.1:32500-35000 GCF_006345805.1 Octopus sinensis
AAGAAATGGAAAGAAAGAGAAAAGAGAGAGAGAGAGAGAGAGAGAGAGAGAAGAATCACAAAGACCATTTATTATTTGTTTATTTAAAGAATTAATCCGTGTGTACACTTCATTGAAATATTTGCATATTTCCGGTCCAATGGCGGCGGTATCGATTTTAATGGCACAGATTTAACTGGGTGTCACGTTTGTTTGCCAGACTGCGAGGCACGTGTGTCAAGGGTGACACCAAGATGAAACACAGAAAGACAGACAGACAGACACACCACACACACGCGCGCACACACGCATACACATTTATATAGACATAGATAAATAGAAAATGAGAAAAGAGAGATAACGATAGAGAGAATGGAAAAGAAAAGTGACATGAAAGGAAGGCAGAATGACAAGATGGAAGTATTTGACGGTAACACCGGAAATCGTCTGTTAGGCTGATGACGTCATTGCTCAGTAAACATTTTGGAAATCTAAACTAACGAAGACTTCTTTCTTTCCTCTCTTCTTCACTTCTATTTGTTGTATAACCGGAAACGGAAGAAGTCACGACAAATAAAACTGTCGTCTGCTTACAATCAATTCGACAAACATTCCCAGTATTTCAAAGAGTCGGTCGTTATGGCGATAGTATCGGCTGCAAGTTTAATCAATGGCAAGGATTTGATAGAAATAGTTAAAACAAGGAAGAACTAAAGAAGAAAAAAGCAAAGACCGAGAAGGCATGCTTGCCATGGCATCTCACATAATTTTCAGCCATAAATATATATATTTCAGCCATAAATATATCTAAATATATCTAAATATATCTAAATATATGTTTTCAGCCATAAATATAACTATGACTACATTAAGTAAATGTGCCCTTTTTTATTTTTAAATATGTTTTGGTGTGATTTGATATCTAGATCGCAATTTAATAGATAAATCATGAATTGACACAAAGACCCCCATTTAATGCAGATCATTAGATATATCGATGGCCATCATCGCTTCGTAGTTGCTTTCCCATCTGTCACTTTCCTTTGCCAGATGGTCAACATAGTTGGTGGTCATCGTTATATTCTTCTGATCTTTTTTTATGTAATTTTGCAGCCGAGCCTTTTATGGCGTTCTTTTGTGTGATTTCCTCTTTTACAGCCGAAGAGGTACGATTTATTACGACAATCTTGAACAACACACACACACACACACACTACATATATATATATATACACACACACACATACACACACTACATATATACACATATACATATATAACTAGATGTATATATATATATATAATATATATATATATATATATATATATATATATGTACACACACACACGGTGTGGTGAATAAATTGTCGTCTAGATTACGCAAAAATGAAAATAACACTGACGTCTCATTTTAACAGATATGTTTACCAAAGTTACATTAAAATATCTTGAAATCCTAAAGAGTAAATTTATTCAATAAAATCGCCGTTGGCTTCAACCACGGCCTCCAGACGGCTTTAGAATTTCCTACAACTCTTCTGGGTGGTCTCCTTGTTTAAGTTGGTAAATGCTGCTATAATTCTTGCCTTCAGTTCATCTTTGGTGTTACAAGGAGTTTTGTTGGTCTCTCATTCAACTGCGCCCCACACGTAGTAACTAAGGGGGTTGCAGCTTGGGGAGTTTGGTAGCCAGATGTTAGGGGTGATGTGGCCACAGAAATTGTCAGACAGCCATGACTGGGTTCTCCTGTGACATAGTCCAGAGTCCTGTTGCCAGACATAGGGTCTTCCAGCAGCTACCCTCTCGACTCAGGGCAGCACTACCTCCTCCAGGCAGTTGATGTAGGCCTCTGTGTTGAGTGTGAGGCCGTGTGGGGAGATGAATGGAGGCATAACGTCATCATCACTATAGTGACCGCTCATCATCACTTTCGTTATCCCCATTAGTCTCATCCAACTCTTTCTGAATCCTTTGCACTCTCCTCAGATTCACACCCAAACACTCTGAAATGTTTGTATTGGAGCTTCCGGCGTGAATGCCAAGCAATACAGCACGTCGTTTCCAAATTTCTGGCTGAGTTAATTGTATCATGGTGTTGTTTTTCTCACAGACGGTGCCCAACCGACCATACTATAGTGTATTGTCGACAAAATCAAAAACAGTGCATATGCGCAAAATTAAAAATATAGAATGGTGACAATTTATCTATCGCACCCTGTATGTATGCATGTGTGTGTGTGTGTGTGTGTGTGTGTGTGTGTGTGTGTGTGTGTGTATGTGCGTATACATGTATACACACATACTTATACATGTACACATACACACATATAAATGCAAACACACATACCACGATGTGAAAATAATTTTTCCAGTTTCTTTAAGCTATCATTAAGAACCAGAACTTTCTGACATAAATCTTACACCCACATCCATATATACGTACATGCACATATATACACATATATACGTACATCCAAATATACACATATTTACAATACATACAAACATACATATTTGTGCA
>NW_021833741.1:40000-57500 GCF_006345805.1 Octopus sinensis
AGGCTGGTCGACTGACTCCTTAGAATCTCTCCCCGTTGCTACCGTTGCTGCTTAACCCTCAGTCAGCTGACACCTAACAAAGACACACACTACTGCATGACAAAGGGCATTCCAGCCATGACCATCTCATCTCATTTCTATATCTAGAACTACGTTATCCAATTTGTCCTTCAATTTTTGAAGATACGTTCTCGAGGAGATCTGGCTGCTATTTCTTCCCAGTTACTACATCATGCGAAAACTTCTGCGTTTGCCAGACGCACATAAAGCTGTTGCTGCATCTTCTTTATTATTATTATTATTATTATTATTATTATTATTATTATTATTATTTGCATTTAATTTTTTTTCAGCTTATTCATTCTATGTAAATCCCCTCACTTTATGTCCGTCTTTGTATTGTCGCCTCCCCCCACTCATACATCACCCTGATGGCAAATAAAAAAACCCTCATCATCATCATCATCATCATCAATGTCATCATTGTTATTATTATTATTATTAATATCAGTGCACATTCCTTCACAGCTTTATATATATATATATATATTTTTTAATATATATAATTTATTGATCTATATATTATCTCCCGCCCCTCAGCGCTTCCCTCCTCCCTACCCATCCTCCTCCTCCTTCTCTTCCCCCCTCACCACCACCACCACCACCACCACCATCACCGTCACACCCACCGCCGGCACCGCCGCCACCGCCGCCACCGCCGCCACCGCCGCCACCGCCGCCACCGCCGCCACCATTTCTATATATTTCCCTCTACTTTTTACCACCAGTTGTGGAGTTTGAGTTCTGGAATGTCTTCTTTGAAGTGGTTTTATGGGGCTGAAAATAGCTGTTGGGGGGTTTAGGGCGGAGGAGGTGGCGGCAGCGGCGGTGGTGGCAGTGGTGGTGGTGGTTAGTGTGATTTCATGTCGGATAAAGAAAAGAAAATGGAGAAAATAACACAAAAAACACCCCATAACAACAAAATCTCCGCCGATTAACAACATTAAAGTACTTCACACACACACACACACACATATATATATATACATACACATATATACAATTGCTCACATACACGTGCGCGCAGACATCTCAATCTATTTCTGCCATTTCTGTGACACCACCAC
This sequence comes from Octopus sinensis, assembly GCF_006345805.1. NCBI lineage: Eukaryota > Metazoa > Mollusca > Cephalopoda > Octopoda > Octopodidae > Octopus > Octopus sinensis. The sequence goes on from NW_021833741.1 coordinate 41,128, forward strand.
CACCACCACCACCACCACTATCACCACCACCACCACCTCCACCACCACTTCGTATCCAAAATCAACATGTCAGTGTAACCCCGTCACCTGAGCAATGTCCCCCTCCTCTCCCCGACCCCCGCCCCCAAACCTGCATCCTTTATATTTATTGAAAAGCATATCGACAGACAGACAGACAGGCATAACCGCCGGGAAGTTATTTCATAAAGACATTTAGGTTGATGTACAACATCAACATTACGAGTAGGAGGTCGGTAGGAACCAGTGCTACCACGACCATCACCATATACATATACATATATATATATAAAACTGTAGTTGTGTGAGTGTCTGTCTCCTTCGATTTAGATTCCTAACTACTCCCACATTTTGCGGTGCAGTTTAACCAAATTCGGGTATCTTATAGTCGTGATTCATATCGAGCCCGTCTGAGTATTAGCGCGCGTCTACGATGAGTCTACGATTTTAAAAATAATTTAACATCATTTTTTATTCCATTTTAATGCATAATTTTTCGTGTGTCGATGGCGGCGGAGTTGGCGTCCATGGTCACACCTGCACCTGTTTGCTTCTCCCCCTTCTTCCCTCCCTCGTGAAGCTGTGGGGAAGGGAGTGTAAGGAAATCAACGTCGTAAAGCGTTGTCAAGGAGACCAGCGTTCTTTTAGAACAACGACTTCATGGCTTGAAGACACCAAAACAGAAATGGCTAAGAAAGCCCGAATTGGCATCTATAAGGGAAGTAACTCTCTAAAAATGCTTATATAGTTATTTCCCTTACAAACCCGAGCAACGCCGGGCGATACTGCTAGTATATATATATATATATATACATATATATATAGGCTTAGGAGTGGCTGTGTGGTAAGTAGCTTGCTTGCCAACCACATGGTTCCCAGTTCAGTCCCACTGCGTGGCACCTTGGGCAAGTGTCTTCTACTATAGCCACCGGTCGACCAAATCCTTGTGTGTGGATTTGGTAGACGGAAACTGAGAGAAGCCCGTCGTTTATACGTGTATATATATATATACATGTATATGTGTGTGTGTGTTTGTAAGTTTGTGTTTGTCCCCCCCAGCATCACTTGACAACCGATGCTGGTGCGTTTACGTCTCCGTTTGGCAAAAGAGACCGATAGAATAAGTACTAGTCTTACAAAGAATAAGTCCTGGGGTCGATTTGCTCAACTAAAGGCGGTGTTCCAGCATGGCCGCAGTCACCTGACTGAAACAAGTAAAAAGAGTAAAAGATATATATATATATATCTGAAGAGCGTAGGCTCGAAACGTTAAAGACTTTTTTATTTATATTTCCCTAGCGCCATACTAATTCAATTGTTTGTTTGTTTCCCACCTGCCTTCGTCTTTTGTCTATTTTCATAAGCTTCCCGTTATACATATATATATATATATATATATATACTATTAAAATTAATATGACCAGCAACATACACACACACACATACGCACATATACAGACATGTGTATATTTATACATACATACATATGTATAAACATATATGTGTGTGTGTATATATAAGTATATATATATATATATATATATCTATACATACATATATATGTGTATGTGAATATATATGTAGAAATATATATATATATATAATATATATATACATATATATATAGGCTTAGGAGTGGCTGTGTGGTAAGTAGCTTGCTTGCCAACCACATGGTTCCCAGTTCAGTCCCACTGCGTGGCACCTTGGGCAAGTGTCTTCTACTATAGCCACCGGTCGACCAAATCCTTGTGTGTGGATTTGGTAGACGGAAACTGAGAGAAGCCCGTCGTTTATACGTGTATATATATATATACATGTATATGTGTGTGTGTTTGTAAGTTTGTGTTTGTCCCCCCCAGCATCACTTGACAACCGATGCTGGTGCGTTTACGTCTCCGTTTGGCAAAAGAGACCGATAGAATAAGTACTAGTCTTACAAAGAATAAGTCCTGGGGTCGATTTGCTCAACTAAAGGCGGTGTTCCAGCATGGCCGCAGTCACCTGACTGAAACAAGTAAAAAGAGTAAAAGATATATATATATATATCTGAAGAGCGTAGGCTCGAAACGTTAAAGACTTGTTTTATTTATATTTCCCTAGCGCCATACTAATTCAATTGTTTGTTTGTTTCCCACCTGCCTTCGTCTTTTGTCTATTTTCATAAAGCTTCCCGTTATACATATATATATATATATATATATATATACTATTAAAATTAATATGACCAGCAACATACACACACACACATACGCACATATACAGACATGTGTATATTTATACATACATACATATGTATAAACATATATGTGTGTGTGTATATATAAGTATATATATATATTATATATATATCTATACATACATATATATGTGTATGTGAATATATATGTAGAAATATATATATATATATATATATATATATATATATATAATATATATATATATATGCGTGTGTGTGTGTGTGTGTGTACATATCTATATACATATATATATATAAATAGATGTATACTTTATTTAAAGCAGCAGAAAATTCAACAAAACCTGTTACTCTGAGTTTCACGTTGCCATTCGTCGGACAGTTTTTTCTAGCAAAAACTGTCCGACGAACGGCAACGTGAAACTCAGAGTAACAAGTTTTGTTGAATTTAAATAAAGCATATTACTCTACCACTGGTATTTGAGTACTCTTTTTTCCACCTTGTTTCACATTTATGTGTTTACTCCGGTATATAGATGTATATACATATATGTATGTATGTATGTATGTATGTACGTATGTATGCATGTATATATATATATGTATGTATGTATGTATGTATATATATATATATTTTTTTTCTAGTTTCAGCTCAGAGCTGCGGCCATGCTGATGCACCGCCGTGTTGTGCTACACTGTTATTACGAAGAACCTCGTCTAATATGTGGCACTTGGTGAAGAATGGAGTTTGATACAGCTACTCTCATTTGCACCTCTTGCCGTGAGGTAGGTTCATCTGGGACTCTCGACAGGAAGATGGCCAGCCTTGATTTAAAAACCGCTACATCTACTTTGTGCAAGTTCCTCAGACTCTTTGGGAGAATATTAAAAAGCTGTGGGCCCTTGAAATCCAGTCTGTTGCAGAAGCTGGTCCTGAAGCGTGATGGCATTACTGGGATCTTTGGCACTATGCAGTGTCGTCCCGTTCTAGCATTGGTGTAGCTTACAATGCCAAAATTTGGCACAATTCCTTCCAGGATCTTCCAGACATATATTACTGCATACCTCTCCCGTCTTCTCTCCAGGGAGTAGAGTCTTAGCTGTTTCAACCTTTCCCAGTAGCTTAGCCGTTGCAAAGAGACGATTTTCTTTGTGAATCTTCTCTGGATTGCTTCAAGGTCCGCTGTTAATTTTACACTGGTGGGTGACCATAGCTGTGAGCAGTAATCCAGGCGGCTGAGGACGAATATCCGCCAGAGGACCATCATGGTTTTCTTATCTCTGGTTCTGAATGTTCTTAGGATCCACCCAGCCAGTCGTCTGCATATATATATATATATATATATATATAGATATATATACCTAGTGAAGCCTTACTATAGCGTCGTAAATTTATCGGTTGCTATATCCAGTAAATATTGGTGCATTGTCGCACCACTATACTATATTTATACTTCTCCCTTTTCGGTGCTTTATTTGACTGGAAAGTGATGCATTTATTTTGCAAAATTTAATTTTTCATTGAAAACTTTTTCACTGTTCTCGGTTCTGTCAACCGTTAGGCGTTCATGCGAGTCTACTGGCATTGATGTAGCAACATTTGAAATATTATCCAGGTAAATCAAATTTACGGTAACAAACGTGTTTGAAGAGTCTGAAACCTAGGTACTGGATTATCTAATTCTGGGTTGTCCATTTATCTAATGTTCTTCCTGGAGGTAAGACGAACGTTTTTATGTTTGTTGTCCTCACATGTCTTTGCCAGTATATACACAGTGAAGCTTTACTATAGAGTCGTAAATTTATCAATTGCTATTTCCAGTAAACATAGGTGCCTTGTTTACCACTACTCTCTCTCCTTCCCTCTCTCTCTCTCTTACTCTCTCTCTCCCTCTCTCTCTCTTACTCTCCCTCTCCCTCTCTCTCTCTCTTTCTATATATATATATATACATGTATTCATATACATGTATACATACACAATCTACGTGTGTGCTTTTATGCATCAAGTGCCTATATGAGAGGATCTCTTAAGACTAATGGTGTAATATATGGTTTTCTAACAAGACATCCACGTTGAGTTGGATATAAAAATTGCATTTTATACTTGTGCATGTGTGTGTACGTATGTATGTATATATATCGTAAATATGAGGGTAATAAATTAGAATAATTAATTAATAAAAGTCAGGAGACATAACATATTTTTAAAGATAAAAAGTGTATAAAATATTTTTCGGTACATATTTGAAACTATATAATTATTCATTAATTAGCGATCTCACTGACGATCTACAGATTCCAAATTTGTTTATTTGGCAATTAACAGAGAAACTCGAGTTCGGGATTAACTAATTAACTTTTTGTTCGTTCTGGAGTTATAACAGCGTACTTCATGAATTCATTTTCTCTTGGTTTGGGTTTTAACTGCACTTTCTAGCATGTATGGAGTTCTGCCAAAGGTCTCCTCTCTGTGCATTAAAAATATTTATACACTTATATATTTTAAATTATATATAATATATATATATATATATATATATATATATATATATCTATATATATATATATATATATATATATATATATATATATTTAATAATATCAATAATATAAATATATGCATATATACATACATATATGTACATACCTACATATATAAAAAAGCAACTATATGAAAGCATTATTACTGTTAAAAACTGTAATAACGAGGCAGTTTGCAAGACTTCTACCTTAATAGGAATAATATTAAATATTTGAATAAAAGAAGGGTAAAAATACCGCTTGCCAAAGATGAAAGCGAGAGCTTTAAAAAACCACCAATCCTGCGATAAAATACACAGACGAGCAACGCAGTGAACACTTGAAAAAATAGGCCTACCTTCAGGATGGAATTTGAAAGTGGTTTACATACCCCAATATCAATTGATTTCATGCTGTGCATGAGAAAATATGCTTTGCAATCTTCAGTTGGAGATAGTAACATCTATTTCTAAAATATTCATAACGTCAACTCGATTGTGTTTCGAACTTTAAACGTCCCGCTCCGTTCAAAGAGAAAACTATCGTAAACAATAAAAATAGCAAATATATGAAAGCATAATTACTGTTAAAAACTGTAATAATGAGGCGGTTAGCAAGACTTCTACCTTAATAGGTATAATATTAAATATTTGAATAAAAGAAACGCACTCGAGTTGACGTAGTGAATATTTTAGAAAAGATTGCAAAGCATGTTTTCTCATGCACAGCATGAAATCAATTGATATTGGGGGTATGTAAACTATCCTCAAATTCCATCCTGAAGGTAGGCCTATTTTTTCAAGTGTTCACTGCGTTGCTCGTCTATGTATTTTATCGCAGGATTGGTGGGTTTTGAAGCTTTCGCTTTCATCTTTGGCAAGCGGTATTTTTATCCTTCTTTTATTCAAATATTTATCTACGTATATATGTATATATACATGCATATATGGGTACAGGACATAAAAAAAACGTAGACAAAATGTGAAACGAGAACATAAAGAAAAAAAAAACAAATAGAGGAACGAGACATGCAACATAAAGAACATTCCCTTCATCAGTTGTCCCCTGTTTTATCTACTCCGCGTTTCGAAGGTAAGAAGAAGACGCGAGTTCATTTAAATAGTCCTTCCCGCAAAGCAAATTAAGTAAAATTTGGGATTTTTTGCGGAGAGTGAAAGTGGTAACAAAAACAGGACAGTGAGAACAAAACTGTAAAAACAAACGGTGAGGGCCTGTTAAGCCAAGACGATGAGAAGTGCTGAAGGCTGGGAAACGAGCTTTGAGAAGAGACAGGCAAATGCACGTCTTGTCTTTAGGAAGGAAGTGGAAGAAAGAAGGATGGATGACCGTTTGTCACGTGTGAGCAAGGAGAGAGTCAAGGAGGAAGAGTGAGAGAGAGAGGGGAAAGGGTGGAAGAGAAAAACAGAAAGGAAGAAGAACAAGAGAGGGAGATAGACAAAACGTCCCTAAAATAAATTAATTCACGTTCTCGAATTATCACAATTCTTATGACGTCAGTAATATATATATGTTGTTAAATTCTCGAAATCCGAGACTAGAAAAACAGCCAACAACTGATGAAGGGTCGTTCTTTGTGTTGTTTATTTTGTTTTCCATTTGTGTCTTTCGTTGTTCGAAAAAATAGTTCATATTCCATTTGCTCGTGCTTCGTATTTTTATTTACATATTTCTTTCTTTACGTCCTGTGCCCACGTATGCTTATATATATATATAATATATATATATATATATATATATATATATATATATATTAACGGAAGCTTTATGAAAATAGACAAAAGACGAAGGCAGGTTTACGGAAATAACCAAAAGACGAAGGTAGGTGGAATACAAACAAATTGTATTAGTATGGCGCTCAGGAAATATAAATAAAACCAGTCTTTAACGTTTCGAGCCTCGCTTTCAACAGAAAGATACACAGAGAAAAACCCGAAAGAAGGAGAGAAAAAATATGCGTGCAGAGGCTAGCGAATCAACATGGCGATCTGATTTCGGCCAGAGTCAAAGATCAAACGTGAGACGCAAGAGCGAAATTAGGGGAGATAATAGGGTTGAATGACCTCGCTCCAACATAAGTGTGTGTGTGTGTGTATGAGGAGAGTGTGTGTGTGTGTGTATGAGAGGTCTGGACGTGTGTATGTATATATGATGTGATGTGTAAAGTCGTATGGTGTAGTGTAGAGAGAGGAGATGAGGGAAGAGGGGGTAAGGGTGAGGGGGAGAGAAAGAAAGGGGAGAAGGAAAGGGGAGAAGGAAAGGGGAGAAGGAAAGGGGAGAAGAGGTGGGGGAAAGGGGAGAAGGAAGGAGAGGAGAAGAGGAGGGGAGAGGAGGAGGGAGGAGAGAGGGAGAAGGGGAGAGAGAGAGAAGGGGAGTGAGGGAGCAGAGAGAAAGAGGAAGGGGAAGAGGGAAGAAGAGGGGAGGGAGAAAGAGGGAAGAAGGAAGAGGAGTAGGGGTGAAAGGATGAAGGACTGAAGAGAAGTAGGGGTCTCGGGGGGGGAGGTTAGATGATGAGGGGGAGAGGGGGTTAGATGAGGAAGGGGGGAGAGTTGAGACCAAATGGCGTATAAGAGCGAAGAAGAAGATTAATTCCGTTCACGGGCGCAACGGGAATCCGAATGGCCTCTGTGTAAGGACAAACCGAACACAGACAGGTGTTGCAAGGAGTGACCGGGTAGCGGAAATGCGTGAGACCGTGTGTCGTTCGCAAGGCGGATGTCACGAAGGTGTTCCGCGAACCGGTCAGCCAAGCGGCGTCCCGTTTGTCCGATGTACAGGAATGAAGAGAGAGCAAGAGACGCAATAGATAATATTGCTGGAGGTGCAGGTGAAGGTGTTGATGATGGCTATAGGGGTCGATGATGGGTGCCAGTGAGGAGGGTGTGTGTTGGAGAGGTAAGGGCAAGTGCGGCAACGTGGGCGGGAGCAGGGGGAACGAGCCAGGTTGGGAGGTAGGGTCAGGGAAGGAGCTATGGACCAAAAGGCTCGAAGGTTATGGCTCGTTTGAAAGAGGGGAGGGGTCGGTTAGGGAAAGGTGTGAAGTGGACGGGTCGGACTGGAGATGACGGAAAGCTCGAAGAATGGTGCGTTGAAGAGGTAGGGTCGTGGGGTGGTAAGTGAGGGGAAAAGGAAGGCGGAGACTACAGGGCGGGTTCGGGGAGAGAGCAGATACACGTCCACGGAACGTGCTCTGGCAGGGCGGTGTGGATAGTGGTGAGGGGGTATCCACGTAGGATGAAGTGGTGAGCCATACGTTGAGACTGAGTCTCAAAGTCATGGTCGTCACTACAGAGCCTACGTAGACGGAGGAATTGGGAATAGGGGATGGAAAGCTTGGTGTGTTCTGGTGGGAGGAGAGAAAGTTGAGGTATGAGTGTGAGTCTGTGTGTTTGTAGTGAATGGAGGTGGTAGAGTGGAGTGAAGAATGCTAACCGAAATGTCGAGGAAGGAGACAGAGGTGTTGGAGATAGTGGAAGTGAAGTGGAGGGCTGGATGGAAAGATTGAACGAAAGAGAGGAAGGAATCTAGATGTTCACGGGAGAGTGAGGTGGCACCGATAATGTCGTCAATGTAACAACCATATAGTTCAGGAGTGGGACCAGTGAAATTAGAGAATATTTGGGCCTCAACATAGCCAACGAACAGGTTCGCATAGTTGGGGCCCATTGGCGTTCCCATGGCCACTCCCGAGATCTGGTGGTAGAACTCGCCCGTGAACGAGAAGCAGTTAAGAGTAAGGACAAGTTCGGCCAGACGAATGAGTGTGGAGGTGTCAGGTTCAGGGTTGGAGCGGAGGTGAAGAAAGTGTTGAAGTGCCTGCAGTCCTTCGTGGTGAGGGATAACGGTATAGAGGCTCTGAATGTCCATAGTAAAAAGGATTTTGGAGGAGCCGGGAGGAAAGGAGAAAGAGTTGAAAAGCCGGAGAGCATGGTTGGTATCGTGGATGTGGGGGGAAGAGACGCCACTAGGGGGGCAAGGACACGGTCGAGGTATTTAGAGATGAGCTCCGTGGGGCATTACAGGCGGAGACGATGGGGGGCGCCAGGTGTTGGGTTTGTGGATTTTGGGGAGGAAGTAAATGGTGGGGGTACGTGGGGTTCGCACAATTAGGTTTGAATGTGTTGGTGGGGGAGACGGGAGGGCGAGATGAGGTCGCGGACAGTAGAGGATACCGTCTGTTAGTAGCTACGTGTGGGGTTAGAGCAGAGGGAGTAGAAGGAGGTGTCATTGAGTTGGCGGAGAGCCTCGGCCCTGTAGAGGTCCGCGCGCCACACCACTACAGCTCTACCCTTGTCAGCCGGTTTGATGATAATGTCAGCGCGCCGTTGGAGGGAACGAAGAGCCGAGAGCTCGGCCGGGGATGTGTTGAGGCGGCGTTGGCGCCTGGAGAAGTTGAACCGCTCCAATGCACGCTGACAAGCGCCCGCGAAAAGATTCACTGCTAGGAACTGGCCAGGGGCAGGCGTCCACGGGGATGGTCGGCGGCCCAGATCAGTGAAGCAGTCCTCTTCGTTGGATGTGGGTGGTGAGTCGCGGAAATGCGCACCCAACCGGACGCGGCGCACAAAGCTGTGGACATCAACTCGCGTCTGGAATTCCTTACAGGATGGAGTGAGGGGGATGAAACGCAGACCCCTACCAAGGACGGAGCGTTCCGCCGCAGAGAGGGGAAGATCGGGGGGAATGGTAACAACAGACGGAAGTGGAGAAGGGGTGGGTGGAATAGAAGTAGGAGGGGTGGTAGGGCTCGTGGAGGTCTGAGGGGGAGGGATTGGGGAGGTGTGGGGTGGTGGTTGGGAGGGGCAGTAGGGTTAGGTGTAGGTGGATGGAGCCTATCAGGAGGGGAGAAGGGGTTATATATATATATATGTATGTATGTATGTATGTATGTTGTGTGTGCGTGTAATAAGCATATACCTGATATATATATATATATATTATATATATATATATATATTGATAAAACGGTAAGATAACAAAAGAAAGAAAGAGCCCTCAATATTATGTAAATAGAGGAAATTTATCTATCCAATATGTTACATTACTCGGTAGTCAAGATAAACTCTGAGTTTCAGATGCCGAAGTGGAAATCCACAACACCATCTCTTCGGTTATCTGGCTATTTCAAATAGCCAGATAACCGATTTCCACTTCGGCATCTGAAACTCAGAGTTTTATGTGACTACCGAGTAATGTAACATATTGTATATATATATATATATATATATATATATATATATATATATATATAATCAAAATAAGCAACAAGGATTTTGATTTTAATCATCTTATTTTAATTTATATGGATAATACCATACTAAATTCTGGTGCCTTCAACTTAAGTACCATATTCATCTGAATATATATATATATATATATATATATATATATATATATATATATATCCAATTAAACTTATATTGGATGTAAAGTAGCACGGTTTTCCCACTCCATTTCACCTTGTCACAAGTAATGACAGGACAGAATGAAGAGAAAGAGAGAGAGAGAGAAAGAGAGAGAGAGAGAGAGAGAGAGAAAGAGAGGGAGAGAGGAGATCTGCTGCAACAAAAATAACTTCGTCTAGAACGGTATCCTCAGCAGCAGCAGCAGCAGCAGCAGCAGCAACAACAACATTATCGTCAACAATAGCTACAACAGCAACAACAACAACAACAACAACAACTGTGGGCGCAACAGCGGCAGCAACAGCCACAGCCACCACCTGAGCAGCAATATGAACAACATTAGCGAAACATCGTCTGAAAAAGAGCAGCAGCAAAAGCGGTGCCGCCGACGCCGCCATCAGCAGCAAATATTGGCAGAACAATAGCAACAAGCACAACAACAAGTGAAGAGGCAACAGAAGAAGCAACAGAATGTTCGCCGAAATGACGCCCCCCCTCCCCTCTACCCTCCATAACAATCCCCCAGCACCTTCCCTCCCACCCCTCTTCTAACTCCCGTCTGCCCACCTCCACCCTCTTCTTGCTCTCCCCTCTCTGTCATCCGTCGAAATCTCTTCATCACCCTCCGCGCCACCCCCACCCCCGCCCCCTCCACCTACAACTTACAGCTTCCCAGCTACATCACAATCTGTGTGTCAGCATCACATTAAGATCGCTTGTGGTGGTGGTGGTGGTGGTGGTGGTGGTAGTGGGCAGAGGGGAGAGAGACAGAGAAAGAAGGAGAGAAAGAAAGGCAGCAACAGGGATGAGAGTGAAATAAAGATGACGAAGGCGGCGTCGGTGGTGGTGGAGGTAGTGGTGGTGGTGGTGGCGGTGGTGGTGGTGGAGGTGGTGGTTATGGTTTCAAAAAGGAGGATATGTGTTGTGTTGTGTTGTGTTGTGAAGTGATCGTTTTGACATTCCAAGGTGATTGCTCATCTGGCTGGCTGAGGTTCGAAACCGTGCAAATCCCCTCCACCCCATGCACCGTCGTTTGTCTTTAGTTTTATCTCTCTTATGTTTGCCGTCTCCCCCGCCTCCTCCTCCTCCTTTTCACATGATCCACTCCCTTTATCGCTTTCTTTGATATGCATACATCCTCATCTACATACATACATATATACACACACAAACACGTATATCTGTAAGTACATATTAATATTTATATTTATACATACATACATATTTATAGATAGGTTAAATACACGCATATATATACATACATACACAGACACACACACGCACACACACAGATATATGACAAAGCTTCTACTCAGTTTCCACCCGGGGATTGAACCCGAGACGTTGAAGTTTCTTATGCACACAACCATATCTGCACCTGTATATGTATGCATATATATATATTATATATATATATATATATATATAATATAGAGAGAGAGAGAGAGAGAGAGAGAGAGAGATAGATAGATAGATAGATAGATAGATAGATAGATAGATAGATAGATAGATATGTATGTATATACATTCATGCTCACACACACACGCGTAAATATATATATGCATGTGTTTGCAGATGTATATGTATATGTCAGTATGCAGTTATGTATGTATAAGATGTCCATATGCATCTTATCTGTATGTTTTTACGGGGTGGTCAAACATTAGTGGTAGGAAGGAAGGCAAGTATCCTCGAATCTGAGATCTGGCAACAGACTGGAGTCCCCTAAAGGTACCAGAGTATCAGGTGGCAATGATAAGGTGGGCGATAGATTAAGTCTAGCATCCACTTGTATCTTGGCGAAATTTGAACCCACAAACAAAAAACTGGCACAATAGACGTTTCCACTTGACCACCGTTCTAATAATCTTCCTTTATTTATCGATCCTGGAAGGAAGAAACGATAAGTTGATCTCGGTAAGATTTTTACTTTAAAAGTAAAGTGTAGAAATAAATACCGCAACGTATTCCGTCCAGTGCTCTACCGACGCAGCCAATACGATAACTGAATACATGGTAATCGGGCGTATAATAAATAACTGGGTGTATATTAGATATCTGGATGTATAATAAATAAGAGTCGGTATAATAAATGCATTTACATTTTATCAGTTGACGTGTAATAGGCAACAGGGTATATGATAATAGCAGGGTGTACAATGAATAACTGGAGATTTAATAAATCGCTGCGTGTATAATTGATGACTGAATAATAGCGAGTGTAAAATAGATAATTGAATATATAATATATAACCGTGTATAATATAATAGATAGATGGGTGTATATAATAGATGGGTGGGTATATATAATAGATGGGTGAGTGTATATAATAGATAGATGGGTGTATAGTAAATATAGTTGAGAAGAGTTTGTTTTTATGAATGAGTTTAGTTGTCGGTCGATGTGGCTCAACTCGACGCTTGAACCACAACAGTTTTGATGAACAGTGGTCATGGAATGACCGAGAGGAGTGGTGGAGTTAAGGATGAAGGCGGCAAGGGTATGATGTAGGGATGCTAGGGAAGAGAGCAGAGAGAGAGAGAGAGAGAGAGAGAGAGAGAGAGAGAGAGAGAGAGAAGAGAGAGAGAGAGAGAGAGAGAGAGAGAGCGGAGAGAGAGAGAGAGAGCACAGAGTCAGAGAGAGGAAGGTGATTGATGTGAAGGGAAGGGATGAGCTAAGGATACAGGGAGCTGGTGTGCTTCATGGTGTGACGGTCGCATTGGGGGATAATCAACGACAGAGTGGCAGACACAGTTACAAACAGACAAATGGTTGCGATGAAGAAAAGGAGAGAGACTCTAGGCTGGGGTTATATGACCACATTGGAGGAAATGGAGGTGTGGGTTCATACCAGGAGGTGTGGAGGTTCGTAGTTGGAAAATGAATTATCGTTCACTAGAATTAGTAGGTCACCTCTGGATTGTGATTGTAGTGTTGAGGAACTCCCCAAATGGTTGGATGGAGGGAGGAATTGTCATGCAAAAATGTTTAGGATGACACGACTGTTTTGATTATCGAATAAGTGTTGGCAGATGCGATCAGTCTGAAAGTGAGTGGGATTACGTATAGATAACGGGTGGATGGTGGTTTGTAATGAAGTAAATTAGATTAGCGGAAATGAAAGTGATCGGAAATTTAGGCAGTGTATTCGATTTGTGAAGATAGAGACGGCGGACTTTCCAGGTGGGGGTGTTTGCGGATGAAAGAAGTCTTGAGCAGATGGACGAATAAAAATTTGTCTTATTTGAAAAAAGTAGTGACCGTTCAGGGAAAATAAAGTTGTCAATATAATGGGCGTACAACTCATGGGTAGTGTAAGCGCATTGAGCAAAAATTGGGTGCACAAGGTAACCAACAAAAAATGATGTAATTGGGGTTATCTTCGTGCCATCTTAAGGCAAGACAACACTGCTTTGTTGCCGGGAGACCCATGGGTCTTGGAGGTTCACTATTAATCTATATGTGCTGGGATTGTGCATGTAGGAACCCCAGTGCCAGTGTTTTGCCTTGGGGCTCGATACTGGTGTTCAGGCGGTTCTGACACCCAATTCATGGCGCAACACTTGATAAGAGTGTAACAGTTACAGCAGAAGGAAAAACACTTTACGGTGAGGTCACAAAATCTCACAACATCATTAAACATATTATGAAAAGCTCTGAAGTCCTTTCTGGACATCATACTACATTCCGCACGTCTCGTATATATAAACTGAGTTTACTTTATCAGTGATGATCAGGCACCAGAGTGGCCCTGGGCATCAGAATGGGCCTCAATGGCACCAACTTGTTTGCTTGATACACTTAGGCCCAGATCTTTGCCCAATGCACTCGCCAGAACCATCAGCTATACTAGTGGTTGTATCGATAAGTTATCGGCACTTCTTCCCTCAACAGAGAGCTGCACATTTCCTTCCCCACACTCCTCAACAGGGCCCAGCCTTCATCACATTGGAATTCCAGCAACTTACATTGTATCCTATATTGAATATACTCAGAATTTAAAACAGTAAGGTATGATTTAAAGGAAATTTGACAGCTATTTCTAGCAAATCGACTTCCTTCGTTGTAGCTCCTTCGTAGGATCATCACTGTACGAGTATTATCACATCTTGGTCAAATCTGATCAGCTGATTTAGCATCACAGCCATTCCAAGGATGACCACTTGTACGACGTCCTTCCTGTTTTTGGAACGTGTTTTTCTCGGTTATCTAGTTGCTATTTCAATCAGTTTTCAATCATTTAGAAGTGAGTCCACCAAGATGCGTCTAAATGATTGACAGACCTGCAAGAAATAGCAGACAAACCTCCTTCAGTTTATCCCCCCCCCCTCGTATTAAAAAGACATATTCATACATATTGAATAATGTGGTTCAAGTGTTCGTTGTAGAGAGGAAAAATACAGCTGGATCACTTTTGTTTATATGTCTGATCCGTTTGGACTGGCCGAGGGTTAAACTACAATAACGAAATTTCAGCAAGAGACAACGATAGCAACAACAATAGCAGCAGCAGCAATAACAAAAAGAATTACAACAACAAATACAACAGCACCGCTAACAATAACAATAAAAACGACAACAGTAACAACAACCAAATCAATAACACAGCTAGCAGACACAACAAATACAACAACAGCAGTAACAGCAACAATAAAATCAATAACAACTGCAACAATAACAGCAACAACAACAACAACAACAATCCTCAGCGCTTCAACAATAACAACTTAGGCATTTCTTGAGCACATGTTAAACATGTTGTAAGCATTATGAACATTTATTTTATGTGTTATGACATTATGACATGATCTCTGTTTGCTGGATTTCAAAGACGCTAGTTTTACGGGGTGGGGAGGTGGCTAATACTCCCTCACTCTCTCACTCTTTTTACACATCTCTCTCTCTCTCTCTCTCTCTCTCTCTATATATATATATATATATATATATAATTCTCTCTCCATGTATGTACCTATTTCTGTATATGTGTATATACACATATATATGTATATATATATAGATATGAATATATACATACATACACATATATCTATGGGCTTATCTATTTCCCTCTCTCTATATATAAATTATGTAAGCGTATCTCTACACAGACACAGACACGCACACACACACACATATGTAGATGGGCATGTGTGTGTAAGTTTGTGTGTACATATATGTAT
Source organism: Octopus sinensis (assembly GCF_006345805.1). NCBI lineage: Eukaryota > Metazoa > Mollusca > Cephalopoda > Octopoda > Octopodidae > Octopus > Octopus sinensis. The sequence goes on from NW_021833741.1 coordinate 56,466, forward strand.
AAGTACAAGTACGTATATATATATATATATATATATATATATATATAAAACTTGTGTTGCTGTTTTCTTTCTTTTTCTGTTTGTTTGTTGTAATTTTCGTGCAGATAGAGTTAATAGCAATAATAAAAGACAGAGATTTTACTCTGATTCGTGTGATAAAGCGACAATGGGAAACTCGGAGTAAAGTCGGTGTAAAATTTCATTTTACATACGTCTGTGAGTGTGTGTGTGCGCATGCGCGCACGTGTGTATGTGCGTCTGTGGTAATGGGAAACTCGGATTAAAATTGGTGTAAAATCTCATTTTATATACGTGTGTGGTATGTGTATGTGTGTGTACGTGTGTGTGTGCATGTGTGTGTGCGGTTGTGATATAATAGGGATTACGTAATCCGAAGCGTGGTTTCGCTTGGTCAGTCGACCATAGACGCGGACAGTTTCAAAAGTAATAAAATGACGGTAGGTGGCGTAATTGGCGCAAATCGTTGGTTATCATCTGTTATGCATCAGAGAATGGAGTCGGATGAGGGCCTTTTTTTTAATTCACAAGGAAGATTCTAGTATGTTGATGTCAGTGATGACGATGGTAGTGATAGTGGTGGTGGTGGTGGTGGTGGTGGTCATAACGGCAGGGCGATGCACGGCGTGAAACGTCTCTGTGATGCAGAAGTTGCAAGACTGATTAATTCATAAATACCAGCACCTTGTCTAACACTATCTCCAAGATACTGGTGGCTTCTTTTCGTGCTTCAAGCTATTCAAATATGATTTGAAAGTATTATGTCCTTATCATTATGATGGCTGCACGAGCTTTCGTCTGGTGTAGGCGCCATCTGAGAGGGTGCTCCACAAACCTTTGGCAGTTTGCTGATGTTATTGATGGGAAAGACAGTAAGTGAAATATACCCTTTTCTCCTGTGGAGGCACATGACCTAGTGGTTAGAGCAGCGGACTCGCGGTCGAGGGATTTCGAGTTCGAATCTCAGACCGGGCGATGTGTGTGTTTATGACCGAAACACTTAAGCTCCACGCAGTT
>NW_021833741.1:65000-72500 GCF_006345805.1 Octopus sinensis
ATATTATGATATATATTCAACACACACACACACACACACTATATATATATATATATATATATATACATATATACATATATATATATATTATACATATATATATTACATATATATATATATAAACACACTGTATATATATACACACACACACACACACACACACACACACACACATATATAATATTATATATATATATATATATATTAATGCTTAAAGTACTTCAGCGACTGAAGATTTCGTGAGGCTCTTTCTGAGTCGAAGCATCATCGACATTTAAAGGTTAAAGACGAGACGAACAACCGAGCACTTCTCCGCTACAATAACCGTCCCTTTTTCCCTCGAGTCAAAATGAATCATTATTAATCGTTGACGGTGGTGGTGGGCGGGAGGACTGTCGAAAATTATGAGGCAAACGTAATAACGAAGCCCATCAGCTGTGATAGCGAATTGGAATAGATTTCGCCAGTATTTGGAGCAGCGTCGCTGCCTCGACGTTTTCCTTTTCGTTATGGACTGTTACGTCACTCGGCTTCCGAGAGAGTTTTGGTCCGCTGGAAATTTTTCTCACACCAACCTCCCTGTCCGACCGACTGACGAAGGAGAAACGAAGCAAGTGATCACATTATATAATGTCTAAGGCGGCGAGGAGCTGGCAGAAACGTTTGCACGCCGGGCGAAATGCTTAGCGGTATTTCGTCTGCCGTTACGTTTTGAGTTCAAATTCCGCCGAGGTCGACTTTGCCTTTCATCCTTTCGGGGACGATAAATAAAGTACCAGTTACACACTGGGGTCGATGTAATCGACTTAATCCATTTGTCTGTCCTTGTTTGTCCTCTCTGTGGATCTGTTGTTCTGAACTACATCTGTTAGATAATACTTATCTTAGATAAAGGTTTCTGCACATCCGAAAGTAGAATTCCGGGTAAAGAACAACGCTTTGGGGATTTACCTTCCATCTTGCTGCAACAGCACTAAACCAGCCCCAAGACAATGGCAAACTTCATTCCTTTAAGGCCAAATATAGCATCCTTTCAACGTGACCCCTATTGAATGCTGTTGGTTTCGGAAGATTAGTTCAAGAGTTTCTTAAGGAATTTAATGTGAAAGAAACAATTTGGCGTTTGTTAATGCTGGAACGTCTGTAGAAGCATCTACACGGTAAAATGGATGGCATAAAATGTTTTCTGAGTTGATATTTGAATCTAAGAACCTGACGAAGACATTGGGAATGATTTTACGAGGTTTAGGGATTCGAAAGGAAAACAATGTTCATCAGTTGTTTTGTTATGGTCATTATTTAACTGACCCAATTGCATCGAAGATGGCCGAAGGATGATATTGGGAGAATGGATGGAGAGGCAGCGATTGCTCATCGTTGTACTGACTCAGAAATTGTGCAGATAATGGTAAATCCAATGCAATAAGCGTGAGAAGAAGAGATTAGTGATAAAAATAAGGAAAATGTAACCGAAAGAGTCTCTCTTTTGATAAGGGAATGGCTGAAAGGTTTAGAACAACGCAGTTTTATGAATGGACAAGAAAAATAAAATAAAATGGACAATAGGCGCAGGAGTGGCTGTGTGGTAAGTAGCTTGCTAACCAACCACATGGTTCTGGGTTCAGTCTCACTGCGTGGCATCTTGGGCAAGTGTCTTCTGCTACAGCCCCGGGCCGACCAATGCCTTGTGAGTGGATTTGGTAGACGGAAACTGAAAGAAGCCCGTCGTATATATGTATATGTGTGTTTGTGTGTCTGTGTTTGTCCCCCCCAAATCGCTTGACAACCGATGCTGGTGTGTTTACGTCCCCGTCACTTAGCGGTTCGGCAAAAGAGACCGATAGAATAAGTACTGGGCTTACAAAGAATAAGTCCCGGGGTCGATTTGCTCGACTAAAGGCGGTGCTCCAGCATGGCCGCAGTCAAATGACTGAAACAAGTAAAAGAGTAAAAGAGTAAAAGAGAGAGTATTTACGTGGTGAAGGGTAAACTAATCAGAGAAAATGAAACATCTTAACACGATGTGTTTAAAGAAATAAATCAAAAAATGTATGAAACAGAAAAGTCATTATTTTGAAATCCAGTGGCTTCTCTATCTGCCCATACAGATGAGCTGTCACAATCATCATCATCATCGTAATCATCATCATCGTCGTCGTCGTCGTCATCATCATCATCATCATCATCATCATCATTATCACCACTTTTCCAATTCTTAGTTTCAAAATGCACAAAATAGGTATGCTGACAGCCTTCGACTTAAACCAACCTCGACAGCACTTCATCTCTAAGATATGAAAATCTACCTGTTTGCAAATTCCAGATTTTCATTTTGAAAGCTTCAAAGGTGAACATTTTAGTGTAAGTCATTAACCATTTTAACCCGCGAGAATGCTTTAGTGAGAGCGATATCGTTTGATTACTAATATTCCTGGAAGAAGCAAAATGGGGCGGCCACATGTATACACTGCTCACTAACCAGCGGAAACCTTTACGACCATCACCACAGAGCCATGTGACAACTTGCTTTCGCATCTTCCGGAGATAGAGTCAGACGCTATCACGCCCGCTAAACAATTCCAAAGAAGTGTGACGTAATGTGTCCGTGTAACGGAAAATCGAGCAAATCCGAAAAATAATTTTTTTTCCGTGTGGAGTAGAGAACATAATCAGAGAATGCGCGAGAGGTGAACACAGATTATTTCCCTACATAACTTCTTTATAATTATGGCCGTTTTGCAAAATGCTGTACGTCCATGTTTACATCAAAGTTCAGCTTTTATACAAGACAATTGTATGTTCAGAAATCAATGCAAATAAAGCAAACTAACTTAACAGATCATTGCAACACTATGAATACGATTCTACAATTCTACGAATCTATAATTCTACGATTCTACAATTCTATTCTCTCTCTTTCTCTCTCTCTCTCTCTCTCTCTCTCTCTCTCTCTATCTATCTATCTATCTATCTATCTATCTATCTATCTATCTATCTATCTATCTATTTCTATCTCTCCTTTTCTCTTTGTTGTCGTACACATTCACTTGCTTTCTTACAAAAAATCTAATGCTCTTAGCTTCGATTTTCTTGGGCCCAGCCAGATTTGAACAGTCTCAAGTGTAACTGCTCGAAACTGTAAGGACAATCTGGAAACTTGACTGACGAAGGAAAGCCACGAATGACCTGTCCGCCTTTGTATTGTCTACTTGCCTGGATGTTTTATTGTCCTGTATTGCATTTTTGTTCCACTTTATATATATACATACACGTACACACACACACACACACATACACACACATATAAATACATGCATACGTATATTTATATAGATGTATGTATGTGTGTGTTTGTGTTTCCCTCCCCCCACTGCTTGACTGTAGTGTTGGTTGATTTACGTCCCTGTAACTTTGCGGTTCGGCAAAAAAACCCAATAAAATAAGTAGCAAGCTTTAAAGAAAAATGAGTAGTGAGTTCGATTCATTCGTTGCTCCAGCGTGGCCGCAGTCTAATGACTGAAACCGGCCCAAGATCAAAGGACGTCTATGGGTATGAACGGGAGTGTGTACTCCTCGGTGTGTACTCCTCGGTGTATATATACGTGTATAGATATGTATACACCCTGCGTGTATTCATATACACATGCTTCTAATGCACACACCCACACATACAGGCGGACATGCATACACATACACGTCAGCAGCATGCGGAACACACACACACACATACGCAAATGAAACCTCTCACTCTTCCCCTCTCTCCCCCTCTCTCTCTTACTCTCCCTCACTCTTTCCCTGCTTCCCTTTAGGGACTCTTTGTCAAAAACCAATATCTCCCCTCCCTCTTCCCACTTCCTCATGATATACAGCTTAAAGAGCCTTACTTCGCTTCCTCCTTCTCCTTATCGCTTCTATCCTCTGACCTCTCCCTCCTCTCCCTACCACTCCTGTCCCTTCTGCTCACTCCTCACCCCCCACCCCAGCTATTGCGTCTGTTTATATTTATTCATACCAGAAAGACGATCTGCAAAACTCACATCTTAAACGCCTCCCACCTCAACGCTTGCTTCTCCTCCCTCCATCCCTCCCTCATCTCGTCTTGTTCATGAGAAAACCTCTGCGCAGTAAGACAACTCATCCTCGCCACACACTACTCATAGATGTATGACTACACACAGACTCAAACCAGAAACACATTCATATATAAATATGCATACATACACACACACACACACACACACACACACACACACACACATATATATATATATATATATATATACACATATATACATATATATATACACGTATATATACATACGTATACATTCGTATACTTATATAGACTCACATGTATTTACATATACTATATAACTATAAAATGTATGAATAGATATATATATATATACATATATATATATATATATATATATATATATATATATATATGCTTTGTATATATGTATGTGTGTTTATACAGTGAGAGAGAGAGAGAGAGAGAGAAAGAGAAAGAGAGAGTCGTGGTGGGAGAGAGAGACAGAGAGAAGACAGGAATATATGAATCTACACACATGAGATATATTAAAACAAAGGGAAGGTAGATTTTGTCTGGCGGTGGTGGAGGTGGAGGTGGGTGGGTGGGACCCGATGGTCCGGTTTCACTTATACAGACAGACTGACTGGCAGACTGACAGACTGACAGAATCGACATCACAACCAGACTTTGAGATCCGTTTAACTACTGACTCACTCACTGGTTTCATCACCACCAATTTCGTTACCGTCATCGTTCTTGTCATCGTCGTTGTCATCATCACCATCATCGTCGTGTCGACATCGTGATTCATCATCATCATCATCACCCTAACTCCCACCCCACCCCCATCTCCAGCTTGGAACTCCCACCCTAAAGGTGCGTCGCCTAAATTTCTTAACTCTTCGGTACACAACTGACTACAAACATTATTATTATTGTTTGTAGGCGCAACTGTGCTTTTCTTCCATTCAGGGTTGATAAAGTGAAGTACCTGTCATATACTTGGGTCGATGATAACGATCAACCTCTTCATCGCAAAATATTACAGCTCTATTTTTCTTTCCACTGTTCTTGCTCTTTCCCAACTTTTATGTTTTTATCTTGTTGCTGTTGTTGCTGCTGTGAGCGACTTAACAGGCCTGGTTGCTAATGTTGTTGTTGCTGTTGCTATTGTTGTTGCTGTTGCTATTGTTGTAGTTGTTGTTGTTGTGCGACTGCTTGACTAATTGCATGCTTTGCTATTATGTCTACATTTGAGACGTTTGCGGATCGGGTGGGGGGGTCTATAGGTTTTCTCCTTTTCTTATTTGGCCCTTCTGATGACCACTTCCACTCCCTGAATTCTCCACTTGGTCATTCGATGATAATTCAGGGCAGGAAAGTAAAAGCCGCCTGTTGTGTGAGAATCCTTTCATTGTTCCGGGTAAACCAAATTACGCATACAATAGGTTTATTTTTAATAGATTAACTGATAATCCGCAACGGATTCGAAACCGTATTCCTCCAATTATCAAAGCGACCTATGTTCTCACAATAGCCTGGAGTGACTACAGGCAACAAAATTTCCAAGGGCTTCCTCAGACTATTATTTGGCCCCCAGATATATAATTTACTCCATACAGCCCTTAAAAAGGAGGTAAAGCCTCTCTGCCTCATCTACGAATAATTTGGCTCCAGGCTGAGAATGACAGGTGTAGAATATTTGTTGTCAGTTGAGCAGAGAGGAAAGTGAATGAACGACTGTGTTGTAAAAGAGAAAAGGTTTTCTGTAGGTTGTGCCTAATATGGACATCTTTCTGACTGTTTCTGACCGTTTATGACGCTTTTGTCTATGGTTCTCTTAACTTTGTACTTCAATTATTAATGGTAATGTTTCACTTATATTCCCCGTATCTTGTTAATTCCCATTTAAAGATCTTTCAGGTAAAGTTTGGGTTAGAAGGGATCACACTGTTTATCAGGCTTCAGAGATTGTTCTTCCATCCGACTCTTGATAATTGATATTTTCAAGTTAAAAAATTCCTTTCTATGCTGTATTATGCGTTCGGTGATTTTTTTCACTCGCTTATCGTCAGAACTACACACAATGTAGATTAATTTCATGTAACTACTCAAAATAACACACTTTTACCTGACTGCTGTGAAAGTGATATAAAATCCAGTTTGCTAAAAACAAACAAACATAAAAACCCCCAGACAAGGTACCATTCCTTGTCAAGTTCGAATGGAACATCCAGAAGTCATGACTCCAAAATCCTTTAAGAGCAACAGCACGTGGAAATGTTATGAATCGACATTAAATAACGAAGAGCTTCCTTTCAAAACCAGATCTATGCAGCGAAATGACTTTTGAGAGATTATTTAAATAACAACTTGAATAAATCTGATTTTGATTGGAAGACTAAGATTCGCCTTCTGTCTCTGTGGCATCGACCCCAGTTTGACTGGAAGAAATTTCGCGTGCGTGAAGCCAGCAGCTTGCAGATTGTGTTTTAATGGTTATTAAGAAATCGACCAAATTTTCACTTATAACATGTTCCGTATTCCTGATACAGAATTGTACAGTAAAAATAATTAAATTGATATTGAAACTACTTTGAAAGATTGGTTGCAAAGAGAATTAAATATGAGGGGAAGCGCCACTGGGGTGACTGTCTACCACTAGATTTATGCTTAAAACTCTACATTGTATTTCGTCTATTTTCTGTGTTTAGCCCTGTGTGGCCATAATAAAAAGATATCTATATATACAGTCATACATACATATACCTATATACATACAGACATATTGAAAAAGAAACACTTTTGGCATTTCTTAGTTCTGTTTAATTTCGATATTTCAACTTTCAATACGCACGCGCATGTACGCATGTATAGGTATTTCTTGATGTGTGTGTGTGTATGTGTGTGTGTGTGTGTGTGTGTGTGTGTGTGTGTGTGTGTGTGTGTGTGTGTGTTTGCTTGAGAATTAGTTGTCTTGTGTTTTTGCGGCGTAAATCTCGAAGACACCAAATTTCATTGAGGGACTTAACCAATCCAAATTTTTAATAGAAGATTCTTGCCCAAGTTGCTACGCAATGGGACCGAACTCAGAACCACTTGTCTCTGTAGCGATATTTTTAGCTTTACAATAATCCTTTTTACTCTAGGTACAAGGTCTGAAATTTTGGAGAAGGGAGCCAGTTGATTAGATTGACCCCCAGTACTCAACTGGTACTTAATTTATCAACCCCGAAAGGAAGAAAGGTAAAGTTGACCTTGGCGGAATTTGAACTCAGAACGTAGCGGCAGACGAAATACCTATTTCTTTACTACCCACAAGGGGCTAAACACAGAGAGGACAAACAAGGACAGACAAACGGATTAAATCGATTATATCGACCCCAGTGCATAACTGGCACTTAATTTATCAACCCCGAAAGGATTAAAGGCAAAGTCGACCTCGGCGGAATTTGAACTCAGAA
>NW_021833742.1:0-167423 GCF_006345805.1 Octopus sinensis
GAACCGAACATTCGAAAAAATCACATCTCAACTATTATTTTATCATTATTATTTATACAGTTGTTTTAAAATACATTGCTATGATACAACTCTTGGTGAACTGGGTTTGATTTCCTTTGATAATTTGAATTCTAAATTAGTTACTATGTGCTTACCTTTTACCACTCATTTTATACGAAGCGAATATCAATCCAGCAATAAATAGAATAGAAAAAACTCCCAACTATATAAATAAAATACATTTTTATTATTTACGATGACTTTATGATGTACTCTGTTGGTTCCGAGTATATGAAGTCCGTGGATAGCCACTGCGGCAGATGAAAGTGCGGTAGACACGAAAAATGCAAATAAAACTCTGAATTTATCTCCTTTGCAGAAATTGTGTTCAATAAGTCCAACCTGATAGACAAAGTATAGAGCAATGCCTGAAATTGCCTAGCGAGTTTATTACCGGATAAAAACCAAAAAAATTAATGAATTTAATTGTACAAATACACTAAACAGCCTCTCTCTAGCAATCATCGTTTTTTTTGTTATGTTACCGCATACATAAAATTAAAAAACCGCCGCTAAATACAATAGAATTTAACATTAAAATCCCTATTTTAAAATCACTGCGGTTATCGAATAAATTACTTTTTAATAATTTACCGTATTTTCTCTATTTTAAGTCCGTGCGTCAAAGTGAGTTTGACAGTGATTTTTTTTGATTGAAAATTTATAAATTTTTTTCTTTTAACGCAGCCAAAATGATCTCGTTGATGGCGGAGTGTCTGGGTGCATGGCCAGCGCTCCTTCTGCATGAAAGGGGGTGTAATCCTTTGGTATCGACTTTACTACCACATCAGCATTGGCCCTCCTAACATGCATTAAGTCTCAAGCGCATTGCTACGCCAATCCTCACAATCAGTATCGAGAAAAGTTCCAGACTGGGAGCAAAAAGGGCATTAAGCCACCATCACTTTCAGGTCTACAGCGGCAGCGAAACAAGCGAGGCGGTGGTGATCCAATGTAGGTCTGATTGCGCCAATTTTATCTTTGCTGGAGATATCATCCCATTGGCGTTTGATGGAATGGCCAATCCGTATTCCTTCCAGAGTTTGCAAGCTCCAAAGAAAACTCGGTCCTCTTCCAATCCGCGAGAGTAACGTAGGATTTAGGTGATGAGGGAGTGGCGCGTGAGGAGAGAAACGCAAGAAGGGCCATGCCCAGTGGCGAACGTAGTCTGACTCCGCCAAGGCGTAGAGGTAATTTGCAATAAGTCCATCCAGCTTATCAAAGCATATGTTTTCAGCGGCCAACTTCAGAGAAGTATCAAGAAATTGAAGCATGTCAGATTGCATTGAGCAGTTTGATGTTCGCAGCAAGTATAGAAATCTTAGCATGAATAATCCATAGTGAGTATTATCAATTTCTCAGTAATTGATAATTAGTATGTTAGTTATTGTATTTGACCATTTTGGCTAGATATATTATTAAGCTAGACTATTTAATTTAGATTCTCAGTCCCGATTATTGAAAATTTCTCTCCTCCTTTTAGGAGATAGGTTTGAAACCAGTTCCTCCTAACTCTCCATCTCCCCGTCAGATAAACTTTATATTTGTCTCGTAGCTTTCAGCGGCGTATCACGGCAGCATGCCACTTTTACAAGCTGGTAAGCAGCGGAGGTGTATTCTTCGGGAGATACTCTCACTCCATGTCTGTGTTCAACTACCATGCTTTCTAGAGTCCTTTTTAGAACAACAGACTAAATGTAAGTTCTTGTGGTTTTTTCAATGGATAATTTGTCCATATAGTTTTTGAAGTACAGTGAATACTCTCAAATTCGCCGCAAAAATTGACGGAACCAAAAATGGCGAATTTCCATTGAAACTAGAATTTTTTTAAAAAAAGGCGAATCTAAGAATTGGCGAATTTAAGAATGGCAAATTTGAGACTATTCACTGTATCTCGAAATAACGCCATCCCACGTCAAGGCAACCGGGATAATCTTTACCTTTGCATCATAAAGTAACGAAAGTTCGTTTGCGAGTAAATCATATTTATGAAATTTCTCGATCTCGACTTGTTTGAGGCGATCTTGTGAAGTGATGCCAACTTGGATTAAAATTATTTCTCGTTTAATTTTGTCGTAAACGAAAATATCTGGTTTATTGCATTAAACTTTTGTTTCTGTCATAATTGTCGTAACTTACATTATAAATAATCGATTATTTCCTTGGTTAATACACTCCAAATTAAAAGCAGAAACCTAGATTTAAAACTTATGTGCATAAGTAGCATTTCTTTGTTAAAAATTGATAAATGATTAAAATAATAATTACGCAGAAAATAAACTATTCAGCATTTCGGATCGTGCACAAAAATTCGTGTTCTTTATAATAAAATAAAACTCGCATGATTATTCCTTAACTATCATATCTCCAGAATGTGGGATTTATCATTTCCTTAGAGAATTTTCACATTTTATTAAATTAGTGGCCATCATTCTCGTAATTTAATTGCAATCATGTTGTATCAATATGAAATATAATCATTGGCCAATAAGCACACACAAAAATAAAAAACCAGCACGTTATTTAATTTTATTTGTATAAAATAATGAACTTTATTTATTACAATAAAATAATTAACAAAAAAATTTATAAATTTATACATTTTGAACCACCTCTTATGTCTATACAATAAACTGAAAAAAATTTTATATTAAAAAATACAAACAATTATTGTTAAATTGGACATCTCTAATGCATTTAACACCATTCGCCGCGACTCTATATTGGAGAACTGTCTTGAATTTTGTCCCGAAATATACAACTATGTACTCAGCTCATACGCGAAACCATCCACCCTCGTCCATGGCCCTTACCATATTTCCTCGTCCTCTGGGGTTCAACAAGGAGACCCATTGGGTCCTGTTCTCTTTTGCCTTGGAATTAATCACATTGTTAAGAGCTGCTCAACCCCGCTAAATGTTTGGTACCTTGATGACTGCACCCTCAGAGGTCATCCCGAAACTATCTTCAAGACGCTCGTTGACCTAATTCCGAGACTTGAATGCGTTGGTCTTATACTGAACACTTCAAAAAGTGAAATCATTAATTTTGGGTTCCGTGGTGATGAATTCGAGGTTATTGTTTCCTTTTTCAGTGAGATAATTCCCGGAGCGTCCATCACGCCTAGTATCAGTGTGGAGATATTAGGCTGCCCATTGACAGATGGTAGAATCAAGGACGCTCTTGAAACTAAGGAAATGCTACTGGAAAAGACTTTTGTTCGTCTTAATTTGTTGGACCCACATACAGCCTTCTTCCTGCTCAAAAATGCCCTTGGCATCCAAAAACTAAATCAAGTGCTACGAGGGTCACCCTGCTTCTCAGAAAATGATCAACTTCATTCTATTAATGTCCTTTTCCGGAAAACAACCGAACGCATCATAAACATCAAATTCGACGATCAAGGCTGGAAACAAGCTTCCCTTCCTGTCTCCTTTGGAGGTCTTGACATCCGAAATCATATCGATGTGTCCCGCCCCGCATTCCTGTCTTCACTGTACAGCAGTCAAACTCTGGTTCGGAAGATTCTCTATCTCCTCCCCGAATCTTCAATACCTAAGATGACTACCTACTTTGACAGTTGGAGCGCAAACGAATCGAAGCTGCCGTCGGACTTCTCCTCACAGAAGAGTTATGACAAGATTGTGTGCGAAGGTCGGTTCGAGAGTCTCCTAAAGACATCGAATCAACACCATAGAGCATGCTTGCTTGCCTGGAGGTCCACGGGGAGTGGAGAATGGTTGGAAGCCTTCCCGATCGGAAGCTTGGGGACTCTCTTGGATTCTGACAGACTGCGAGTTGGTATCTGTCTACGTATCGGTCTCAAAGTTTGTGAACCACACAAATGCCGCTGTGGTGCATCGATTGATCAATTTGGACTTCACCCTCTTTCTTGTCGAAAAAGCGCTGGTAGATTCCCGAGGCATTCAGCTCTCAACGACGTTATAAGAAGAGCTCTCGATTCAATCAGATTCCCATCAGTGCTGGAACCACCTGGATTAGACCGAGGAGATGGAAAACGCCCAGACGGGATGACTATCTTTCTGTTTTTGGAGGGAAAGCCTCTCGTATGGGATTCAACATGTTCCGACTCCTTGTCCAAGACAAACATGTTGGAAAGTGCCTGCAATGCAGGCACAGCTGCGAATAAAGCAGAAGACATCAAAAAGAAATATGATGGGCTCACCGATCGTTGCGTTTTCCGGCCGGTTGCTGTCGAAAAATATTCGATCAAGCATGTGCGTGGTAGGGCACGAGCGCCCTGGATACAAGGGCAAGTAGAGAGGTTGCCTGATGGTTTTAATTTTTTAAGGTTCAACCAAAGCATAAAACGTTGGATATCTTCAGCAAGTGCCTCTCGTGGATATAATCAAAGACATTGTTTGTGATTACAATAACACAATACATTCCACAATAGGAAAAGTCCCACTGCATTTCTAAAAATGGCTCAAAGTTGCGTTTTTTTTGTATCGAAGACACTGAACTTAAGTTAAAATTCATTGAAGTAGTGTATTTGTTTATTTAAATTAGGCTCAACACAATCTTAATTACTTTGGACGTGATAAATTTTACAGTTTATTGACACTCACCATTTATAGTGCCAGACGTACTGATGTGGCATCTGTGGTATCTAAATGTGTTTATTGTCAGGTAAATTACCAATTTTATTAATTCTAGTCGAAACGATTGCTTGCGACTAAACCAGCAATAACGCCTATTATTGCTTCTTCCCCAAGAGAACGATACATTGTACACCTTTTTGGTATCAAATATCCGAACTGAGATGTCAAACGTCATTATTGTGGTTTCTAATATCCGAACTGAGATGTCAAACGTCATTATTGTGTTTTCTAATATTCGAACTGAGATGTCAAACGTCATTACTGTGGTTTCTAATATCCGAACTGAGATGTCAAATGTCATTATTGTGTTTTCTAATATTCGAACTGAGATGTCAAATATGTTAATGTCAAAATTACGTATCTAAAAAAATATAAATGGATTTTTGTTCGTTCGAAATGAATACTTTTGTTAAAACTATGAATACTTCTTCTCGTGTTAGTGAAACATATAATAAAACAAATTTGGAAGCCAAAATGAGAATTATATCTGCTTATGAAAATGATGATGCAGATTGGCATATTGTGGCGGAATCGAATGGAGTTAAGCGAAATACAGCTTATAAATGGATACGAAATGCTTCACAACCTAATAAAAAACGCGGAGGATTCAGATGGTCAAAAATCACAGACAATGAAATATCGAGAATGATAAACTATGTTGAGGAAAATCCTGTCATCACTTTAAGCGAAATTTGTGCGAGACTACTTAATGAAACTGGAATTTCTATCCATTATTCGACAGCTGCTAAATATTTACATGGAAAATTATTTACAGTTAAAAAAGTATTTTTATATTGGTAAAGGCAAGGTTATAACTGAAACCAATTTAATGAATTCAGAAGCAAACAAGATGAAAAGGAAAGAATATGTCGAAAAAATAATAAATAGAAAAAGTCGAGACAAAAATATAATTTATATGGACGAAACTAATGTAAACTTATTTTTAAGAAAAACTCAAGTATAATTTATTAATGTTGATTTTAGAAGGGGCGCTCGTTAAAAGGGAAAAGATGCATTTTAAAGACTGCAGCAAACAAGGGACAAAATATTCACATAATTGGAGCCATTAATGAGAACAAATTAATATATTGGGAACGAAGACGCGGACATTTTAAAAAAGAGGATTGCCAGCAATGGTTCAGAAATATGATCAGAACTACAAATGAAAAATATTCAGAAATTTGTATTGTGATAGACAACGCACCGGTACATTCACAGTTAGAGAAAATGATTGGAGAAGAATTTCGAGATATTGAAATTATAAGATTGGGACCTTACAGTGCACCATTAAATCTAATAGAGGAATGCTGGAGCGTGCTTAAGAGTAAACTAAAAAGAAAAATGGCGACAACTGATTTTGTAAGTGCAGAAAATGGACTCACCCTAAAAGAAACCAGGCTACGAATTTTAGAAAATTGCATAGACACTTGTATTTCTGCAATAACACCAAGAATTTGCTCACGAACATGCAATCATGTTCAGAAACATTTTCCAAGTATTATCGAGATGAACGATTTAACTCCCGATGACAATATTTAGCAACTTAACATTGATTTCATCAATAAATATCATTTTTTCACTATTGTGCAGAAAATATAGGAACGGACATTTGACATCACAGTTCGTATATTAGAAAACACAATCATGACGTTTGACATCTCAGTTCGGATATTAGAAACCACAATAATGACATTTGACATCTCGGTTCGGATATTAGAAAACACAATAATGACGTTTAACATCTCAGTTCGGATATTTGACATCCTAGTTCGGATATTCGATACCAAAAAGGTGTAAATCTTATCGATTTAAGACGCTATTCGACCCGAAATGAAAATTATTCCTGGGTAATTTAGTAATCTAAATAATAGATTCTTGTTTTATTGGATTCCTTTTCAAAATTTGCTATGGTAGAATGTGCTTTTACCAAATCAGCTAAGGAGATCCGCGGAATCCTAGATGATATGTTTTGTATTATCAAGGGTCCACTTATTCTCCATACTGATAATGGCAACAAGTTTAGAAATTCTGAAATAAAACAACTTTGTGAAGAATACGAAATTGACCATGTTACCGGACGACCACGAGCCCCGTGGATACAAGGGCAAGTTGAAAGGTATTTCTGTGTTTAATTTCAAAAGAATTAACCAATCTTTAAAACGATGGATCTTATCCACGAGTGCATCAAATGGAAATTTTGGATGCTATAAAACATGCGTGAAGAAAATAGCAAGAGACTACAATAAATCCGTCCGCGAAACTACAAAACAAAGGCCTTTTGACCTCTTGTTCGGAACTGATTTGGAGAAACCAAATAAAAAACTAACAAATTCTGAGGTCGTGAAAAAAAGGAAAAAAGCCCTTGAAAATATTGTAAAATCGAGAGAAAAAATGAAAAGGCGGAGAAAATGGAAATATGATGAAGTTGAAAGTGGCGATAAAATTTTAATACGCCATGATGGGGATGCAAACCCGGGTTATAGAAAATACCCATTATACGACGAGATATCTGCACAAAAATATATTGTGAAAAATAGGGATCGAGAACTCGTAACGATAATTAATGAAGAGGATGAAAAAGATCAAAGGATATATATTAGCAGAGTAAAAAAACTTGGTTCTTTTCTATTTCATGAATCACGAAAATAAGCACTAATTTAACTGCAAATATTCATGGGGTTTGTTCTGTGTTTTTGCTCGTATCATATTTACTTAATTGTGAAATAATTGTGCCATTGTTACAAATTCGACGCGGCCGAAGGCCGCATAGGGAAAAATATTTACATTGAATCATCCGGCCGTAGGCCGGATTGTATTTTAGAGTTTTAATGATAAAAATAGAAATTTACAACATTTTTAAAAATTAAAAATGGATTTTCTAATAAACTTTATTGTTGAGAATTGTTTGGCTAACCTTGGTTAAAGCGTTTTTAAATAAAATGCAAAATCAATACGGTAATTATGTGGAAATGACTGGATGTTGGTTTTTTATGAACTCAGTAACTTCAATATTTTGGCAAAAATAATATTAAAATCAACAAAAGAATGAACAGAAAAAGAAAATAACTTCCGAAAGGTAGTTTTTATTAAAAATTTTATACATAACCGATCTGGCGCCCCGACATATCTGGACGGTGACATTATATAATAAGAATCGTTATACTTTTTAATTTTTTTTTCCAAGAAAACCAATGTTTAATAAAAATTAATTATGTAAATTCTATCTTAAATTATTTAAGAATCCAGATCGTCAGTGATTTCTCTTCTTCGCTTAGAAGAAGAGTTTGCAACAAAATTCTCATCATTTTCCATTTCTGCGTCAAAGTAATTGTTCAACTGAGTGTCCTCACGACATGCCAGCTCCGCAAGTTGATTGGCGGCAGAGGCGTACTCCTCGTTGTCTACCTTCATCCCATGTCTGTGTTCAATAAGCATACTCTCTAGAGTCCTCTTCAGCACAACCGACTGGATGTATGTCCTCGTTCCTTCTTCAATGGATAACTTGTCCATATGACTTTTAAAGAACTTTGAGACAACTCCATCCCATGTCAAGACAATTGGAATAATCTTCACTTTTGCTTCATAGAGAACTGACAGTTCGTTTGCAAGCAGGTCATATTTGTGAAATTTCTCCACTTCAACTTGCTTTAAACGGTCTTGCGAGGTAACTCCCACTTCGATTAAATGAATTTCTCTTTTCCTCTTGTCATAAACGAAGATATCAGGTTTATTGAATTGAACCTTTGTTTCAGTCATAATTGAAGTGTCAACTCTGATTTCGACATTTTGGGTCGACATTGTTGACACGACTGAATGTCCTTTCAATTTCCTGCTTCGTTTTATTCCATACATTCGACACAAGTGGAGATGAATACACTTTACCACTTCGTTGTGTCTTCGGAGATAATCACTGTTTAGCATCCTACCACACCGCGTGGCTAGATGGTCAACAGTCTGCCTGCTTTTTTTGCAGTGGACGCATAGTGATCCCGTGTATGCAAAGAACAAATTCCTATCTTGCAAAAGACAGTACAATGCTTCGCTTCGTGGACCATTGTTCCCTTTCGATAGCCATTGCGAAGAAGTAGATATGTCGACATCTGATTCCTCCATACATTTGAACATCACCGAGTGTAGTGATTTACTGTTAATTCGGTTAAGCAAGAGTTTCCTTTGTGCGTCCTTCAGTAACTCAATGGTCAGATTTTCCCTGCCGACAGCTGCATATTTGGAGACAAGAAATTCTGCGATTGTGGCTAAGTGCCATTTTTTTCCTTTTATTACTCGCAGAATACCCGACCTCCGCAGACAGGTAGTCGACTGTTTTTCCAAACTTTTAAGAAACTGGAAGAGCATTAATTCGCTTTTGAAAGAAATTGAGGCAAGTCCTCTTCCAAGGGTCTTGCGGTCCAAATACAACCTCTCCTTATTTGCAGGCTGGAGGTGTAACTTGAGAGTCGTAAGTAATCGGCGTATTTGTTGGTCAATCTCATCAAATTCGTAAGGTTCGATATTGATTAGCCCAATATAATAATTATATAGGGATAATGCATATTCATTGATTCCACGAAACAAATTTACAGCATTCAGGTTTGTTTTTGACAACATAGTTATCCTCTTCTTGACATTCTCCAATATGGAGTCCATAACTTTATTCTTGAGAACATTACTTCCGCCATCTTCAAGTACACCCAAGTAGCGATATCCGTTGATTCCATCGACAGTCTCACAGCATGATAAAGATTCCACATTAGATGCTGATTTTTCGGAATTCATCTCTAGGCCGACACTTTCAAAAAATCCATTAACAGCCTCCATCATTTTGACTAACACATCTTCTTTGAGGGCAACTATTTTCAGATCGTCAATAAAGAAGAAATGATTGGTGGAGTATGTCAACATATTGGGATCTTCCCGACTAATTTCGAGTTTGGGAAACATGGAGTTAAGCATCCTGCTTAGGGGATCCATCGCCATAACGAATAGCAGCGGGGACAATGAATCTCCTTGGAGTATTCCCCGGCTTAACTTTACTTTCCCAATTCTTTTCCCATCGATATGTAAGTTTACTGTCCACTTCTTGACTATGTTCTTTACAAAGCTGACAATCCAATGTGGTATTCCAGAGCAATCCAATACGTGGAACAAGAACTCGTGATCAACTGAGTCAAATGCCTTCTTCACATCGACCCAAGCAGAATAGAGGCCATTTCCATACTCCTTATTTAAGCATTGGTTAATGAGGGCTTGCTCTTTGGCGCCTTGACATTGCTTCCTCGTTCCAAGCTGATTATCTGAGATTAAGCCAAATGCCTCGATGAAATCGGCCAGTTTGGCATTAACACATTTGGTGACAAGTTTATACAAAGTTGGCATACACGTTATAGGGCGTAAGTCCTTCGGGGTCTCACACTCACTTTTTTTAGGGATCAAGTAAGTTACGCCAGTGTAAAACCAGCTATCAGGCGTGTACTCTCCATTAATTATTCGGACTATCTCTTTACACAGAAACCCATGCAAAGAATCCATCTTCTTTAAGAAAAAGTTATACGTTCCGTCGCATCCGCATGCCTTCCAGTCAGGTGCATATTTGAGCATATCCATAATAAAATCACTTGTGAATTGAGGTCGCATGGTTTCACCGCCAGTACACCTCACACCCACAAAATCATAAACTACGGGCCCCATATTTTTCTTGCTCCAGACATCTTCCCAAAATGATAAGCACTCACCATCACCAAACCCATACAGGGTGGCTTCGTTGCTCGAAGATAAGTTTCGATAAAATCTTCTGCGGTTTAATTCAAAACACGCATTGTCTTTCCGGAAATTTTTCCTCGAGGAATGGATAGATATCTGTTTCTTTTTGATTCTAATTAGATCATTCAATAGAGTCTCAATTCTGGTTAGCTCCCCCTTCTTAGACTTCTTATATCCGTAGCGGCAGAGAACATCCATTGCCTTTTGCTTTTCTGCCTGAGGCAAGGTTTGTTTGGAGAAGGAACGAACTGTGTCAATTTCATCTGCTAATTTAGAGATTTTTTTCCGTGTTTTCCAACCATGTGCTCTGTGGTCTGGCTCTCGTAGTTAAGGCCAAATAAGCACACTGTGCAGCATATAGAATATCGGTAATTTGATTAATATCTTGGGGCGGATCATCTTTTGTAATATGATAAATTGCAGAATTTAATCCAGCCAGGATATCAGTTTTTACCATCCTTCGTTGCACCTTTGGAGTTGGCTTTCGAGAGTCTCTCTGAATAGACTGAACTTTCCCAATTTGGAATTTGAGTTCCTCTAGGCAATTTCTAAAACTGGAAATTTCTACGTCCACATCATCTTGCACTCTGGAAGAGTCGCATCTCCCTTGCACATTGTTATTCCGTCTAGCCATGCTCTTTAGTTGGCATAAACTGGAGCACTTTGCCGAGTACTTCTCATTGAACTTCTCCAGGACAAGGTTCCAACCACCTCTTGGCATCCTTCCAAGTCTTTGCTTCGCGGCAAGGGCAATCTGAGACACCCATTCGCCTTCAGAGACACCATTGACATTTCCGATGATCGCAGAAAGAGAATGCAAGTTAGTTTTGGCAGCATCACCAACAAGATCTTCTTTAACACCATTAGCTCTTGTGGCATTGTGAGGTCCCATAGGCGACGGTCCTGTCTTTTTTAAGTTCTTTTTATTTGCAGGAAGGCCCGTAGGTTTCGTTTTCCTTAACTGCTTGAAACGTACATGCACACACCACAACAACTATGCTCATATACTTTTTAATAGAATACATTTCAAAGAAATGTTTTGATACATTTTCCAATCAAAAAGCATGCTTTTCTGTTACTTGTCTGAAAACCTCGATTATAAATGGATTTCGATTATAGACCGGATAACCAGTTCATATAACTCAACGGTGCATTCCACTACGTCGTTTGCACCGTTCAGAATTATGTTTGGAGAAAATGCCGATCAGTCTGCAAACATACACTATAGCCAAGAACTTAATCTCCTATTCGCAAATTTGGATTCATTCAACATGGATGAAAAAGATGAAGTAGAGAATTATATGGCTTGGAAATGGTTTCAGCCTGCAATCATTCTCAATTCGCGTGTCCATTTATCCGACTGTGACATAACATAAAATGGACTGGTCACCAAATACCATCAACGGTACTTAAGACAGCTGGATGTAGATAAGTCTCTACAGGCTTATATACAGTCAATTTTTCATAAGAAGACTCTGACCAGTATCTTAGGCCCAAAACCGAGGTTATTATGTTCATACAGATTGAAAAACATGTCAATAAGCATACATTGTGGTTGTATAAGTACTACATCGGGCTGATTGAAATCAAACATGCAAATTTGAAAATATTTCTGTGGTCCATAAAAGTAAGCAATTGTCCTCCAATTTCTCAAGGACATTGAGATGAAAGATGCAGTTATTTGATAAGAAATGGAATTATGGAGGCCATGTAATCAAAGAAAACAAATATGACTCCTATCAAGGAATTCCTATGTGGAAGGTACCAAACGGGGAATCCTGAAAAGCCTCAAATTGAAGGTTTGAAAGATGTGCAAGGAAAGTATTAAATTGGACAGAACCAATTAAATAAATACAAGTAACAAAGAAATAATAGTGTTTTAGAAATTTCAAAATATGTAAAAGAAACAGATTAAAGGAATAAACTCGAAAATATTCAAAAATGATGGAATTTCAGATAAAATAATCATTAAAAGAAACAACATCACGAAATATCCCTTCTGAATTCAATTACAATAAAAATCAAGTACAGTTAAATAATGAATACAGCACAACAAAGTAAATCAATCTCATGCAAACACGTGTCTTTATTTATTAGGTTTGCCATCAAAAATTATAATATTTTAAATAATAGATAATGAGAAATAAGATAGGAAAATATAAAATAAACAGTTGACCACTTTGCCACTAGATTTAGGAAAATGCTCAACAAGTTTTACCTTAAAAGACAGATTTCGTTGTGAAATGTTTATATTCCAATTTATAAAGAAAATTTGGAATCAGAAAAACCAAAAGGCTTAAAATCTATTCAGTTCAGTTCGTTGCCGCTAATGAGTTCTCCGAAATAAAAGTAGATAGAGCAAACCGACACTGTTATGAAAAACAACAAACCCGATATGTTCGTACATGATAAAACCACAAACACGATGACTCTTGTCGAGTTTGGAATGACGTCCCAGAATAGCTTGAAACAGATCAAAGTGAAGAAGATTTTAAATAAATTTTTTAGCAAGCGAAGTAGGGATTATTCACAAAATAAAAGTTAAGATAATTGAGGTTTCTACGTATTACAGAACCACCTTTAATTTCTTAGAATACAAATAGAAACAAAGGCATATATCCAGTTGCTCGTGATTCGGAAAACTATTATACAAGTGTATAAAACCATTCTACAAACAAGTCTGATAAAATACAAATCGCTTTTGCAGATTGATAACTAGGGCAATTTTTTTTTAACCTAAAAACTTCGATTTTTTAACCTAAAAATTTTAACTTTTTAACCTAAAAATAACCAAATTTTAACCTATAAAACAAATTTTAACCTAACAAATTTTAACTTAAGAATCATTTATTATACAAACATATAACATAATTCTCTATATTTTCAATATTAAAATTTCTGTTATCCCTCATAAAGTTTTTAATTTGAGAGAAGCATCGTTCTATGGAAGAGGATGAAGGCTGACACTTTAAAAGCATACAATATTCTTCAGGAGAAATTGATGAATTTGTCATTCTTATAATTTGACATAAATCATTTTTTTGTAATCGTTCATTCAATATTTTTTCAATTATATCTGATTCGTCGTCAAATTTTTAAATTCTTTAGCTCATTGTAAGCTAACTCTATTGAGGAGTGAGACTTTCAAATTTGCACAATAATTCTGCTATTATTAAACTAGTTTTACCTGGAATTGTCGAATAATTTCTAACAATAGAACTTAAGCTTTTTACTAGAGATTCATCTCTTAGGCTATTTTTTGCAGCCTGAACAATGATTCCATCATCAGGAATTGTTTTGAAAATGTTTATCACATGTATTAAATTTTTTGCATAATAAAATGCAGCAGTTAGCCAAGTACCCCATCTAGTTAAAACTACATGAGGTGGAATTCCAATTTCATTAAATAGTCGTTTTCTCTTGTTATTTTTTGTTATTGCCGCTTGAATTGATGCAATAAGAGAATCAATTTCAGGATAAATAGTCCTGATTTTCATTGAACAATTATGCATCAGATGAGCACACAAGTTACGTGAAATAACCTTGGATATAAAAGCTTAAGAACTTTTCCAGCTATAATTATATGTTAAATTAAAACCTGCTAGCATATATTTAGCGGAATCTGTTATTAGGAGAAGGAAATTTTGTCTTTCAATTAAAACGCATTTAATCGTATCGTCAACAATTTGAATAATTGTTTCTTTGGTAGAAGTTTTATCAATTTTTACGAAAGAAATCAAATAAGTTTTATCGGGATTTTTAAGTATCCCCATTAAAACTGCAACAAATTTTTGACTACGAATAGTGACCTCGTCACTTATGGCGAATACAAGTTGATTTCTAAAAAATTATATATTCATAAACCTAAACTTTTCTTGAAATAATACAATATATTCAGTTTTCAATTGTTTAACGCACATTCTTGCTTTGTATTGGGAAGGAAGAGGCAAAGAAGTATTCTTGAATAAATTCTTTAGAGGAGGCATAGTCAATTTATGCAAGGGTATATCGCATTGAATAAATGCTTTAGTGACTTGCATTGACCAGTCATCATTGGGTAACTCGTCCAAACAAGGCTGATAGAAATTATTCTCTAAAAATTATATTAATTTGTAAAAACTTAATAAATTTGAGTGCTTCTTCGATTCTCGGTGAGAATTCACAAAATGCTTTTTCTCACACCTGACTGTGCATAAGCAAAGTTGACATTGCAACTCGCCATTCTCTCGTAATAAAAACTCCAGCGGATATTCAATAACAATTTTTTTTGCCTTAAAATACATTGTTTTTGCAGTTCTTGGCATACTAAACACCCACGCGCTATTTTAAATAAAGTTAAAATTTTTAACTTTATAAAAAATTTTTTTAACTTTTTAACTTTATTTTTTTCTTTAATAAGTAACTATTTCATTTAAAAAAATACTTTATTTTTACTTTTAAGCCAAAATACACATTTTCATATATTTTAACTTTTTTAACTTAAATTGCCCTATTGATAACAGAAGACAAGAATCCATTTTGGTCTCTCTAAAAGAAAAAAGATATTATAAAAATTAAATATTATATTATTAGAATTCCAAATTTTATTTGTTAATAATAATATTTTAGAGCAGGATATACAACCTTATCAGATAAGGCAAACTTTTGATAGCAGAAAAACGTTTTTCCGAAAGCTGAAGGGACTGAGTAAACGATCGAAGGACTAATTTAAATTTGTCTTTTCATAGGTGTTGGGAAAATCTCCCAGAATGCCCAGAAATAGATAGTCTTCTCTTCTTCAGTACCTCAAACGTTGGTTAACACGGATCTCTTTGAACGTACAGAAGAATTGTCTAAAGCAGTGGTTCTCAACGGTGGGCGATTCGCCCCCTAGGGGCGATTTTTTTGGTAGGGGGGCGATTTTTTCTGACAGGGGGGCGATGGCTGATTGCTAATATTTGAAAAATTAAAATCTTATGTTAGAAGTCGATAATCTGTGAAAAAATAAAGATATATAATCGAGTCTTTATTAAGAAAGAAACTAATTAACTAAGTAATTTTACTAACTAAGTCCAGAGCCTTCGAAGTGAGCAGAAGGCGGCACTCCACGCACCTCCTCCCCTTCTTCCTCCTCTTCTCTGGCACTGTAGACCTTGAGAAGGTGCAGTCCAGCGCCTCTTGCTGACTAAACGTCAGGAAAGGGCTGGATCGGCGAGCATCAAACGAGACACTCTCCAGAGTCCTCTTAAGAACAGTTGACTGTATATAAGCCTGTAGAGACTTATCTACATCCAACTGTCTTAAGTACCGCTTGTGGTATTTGGTGACCAGTCCATCCCATGTCATCACCACGGGATGACATGGACTTTGCACTGGTGCATCAGTCCTAGCTCGTTTGCAAGGAGG
Source organism: Octopus sinensis (assembly GCF_006345805.1). Taxonomy (NCBI): domain Eukaryota; kingdom Metazoa; phylum Mollusca; class Cephalopoda; order Octopoda; family Octopodidae; genus Octopus; species Octopus sinensis. The sequence continues at coordinate 15,828 of NW_021833742.1, forward strand.
TCATACTTCCTCCTTTTCTCCACTTCCACTATCTGCAAACGGTCTAGGCACGTGATGCCCACCTCCACGATAACAATCTCCCCGGTGACCTTATCGTGGACCACAATGTCGGGTCTGTTGTGCTGGACAACAATCGAGGTGCGTATGGGGGTATCCACCTTAATGCACACCCGCGAGTTCTCACACACCGATTGAACTCGATGGGTTCGCAACTTTCTGGACCGCCTCAAGCCGTACTTATTGCAGAGCAAAAGATGGAGGGACCTCACCACCTCGTTATGCCTCCATGTGTAATCATGGTAAAGCATACTCCCGCACTTCGTGGCTAAATGGTCAACGGTCATTGCCTTACTCTTACAGTGGTTACACTGTTTCCGTTGACCATTAAAAAAGTTTCTATCCTGCAAATATGAGAACAACCCTTCTGATCGGGGAGAGTTATTCCCATATTTCAGCCACGTAGATGACGACGATACGTCAATGTGCGGGTTGTCCAGGCTGCTAAAGAGAGTCTTGTGAAGGACTTTTAAGTTGATCTTTTTAATTAAAGACTCCTTTTGAAGTTTGATCAACTCCTTCACATTAACTTGGGTAGCACCTAGACCATACTTAGCCGACACATAGCCTTTTATGGTCCCTAGGTGTGTACCACGCGCTTTTTCAGCAGCAAGGATGGCAGCCTTCCTTTGGGATACACTCGACCCACTCCACAAGGTGTCGTGCATCTTAGTAAGAATTCGCTCACTTAAGTGTACGATGTTACTCAGTCCACGTCCTAGCTGCCCGCGAGACAAGTACAATCTCTCCTTATTGCTTGCCAACACGTGGACATGATTCTCTCGGAGTACTCTTCGGACAATAAGGTCCATTTCATCGTACTCACTCGGCTCGAATTCGATCAGGCCAACGTAGTAGTTTAGCAATGAGATGGCATACTCGTTCAAGGCATGAAATAAGTTCCGTGCATTAAGCCGAGTCTTACATAACATTGCCGCCTACTACGCACACCCTCCACTACACACTTTCTCGTTTCGGGTGTGATTAATGAGGCTGGACTCTCAACCACACCAAGATACTTATATCCTTGGTGTTCCTCCAAGACTTTGACTAGGTCACCACACACAGGGGTGTTAGTCGCCGACTTGTTGTAGTTGAGCTCCAACCCCACGGCCTTCATGAAACCTTTCAGGACTTTACCCATTGAGTGAAGGATCTCTGAAGACCGAGCGAACAGCTTAATGTCGTCTATGAACATGAGATGGTTGGTGCTAAAACACCCTCCTTCATGTTCGATCGACATTTGTTCGAATTGGGCAGTGAGGACTCTACTCAGCGGTTCTAGGCAGAGGACGAACAGCAGCGGAGACATGCTGTCGCCCTGTAATATGCCCCTCTCTAGTTTCACCTCGCCTATATCGCATTTGTTGTAATTTAGATGGACGTTCCACCTGTCCATCACAGTTGCAACAAATTTGATAAACCACATTGGCAACTTAAGCCTTCGCAGACACTCAACGAGGTAGGCATGATCAACCGAGTCATATGCCTTCTTCACATCCACCCACATTGACACTAGTGAGTTTCCGTGGGCTCTCGCGAGGCATTTGTTGATCAGTGCCTGCTCCTTAGCTCCCTGGCAATCCCGCCGAGTACCTAACTGGTTCTCGGACAGAATCCCATTCACCTCCACGAAATTTCTGACCTCAGTAGCCACCACCTTAGTCATCAACTTGTACAGGTTGGGCATACAGGTTATCGGACGATAATCTGTCGGAGCGGAAGGGTTATCTACTTTAGGGATCAAATAAGTGACCCCAGTACATAACCACTCTGGAATCGAGCCAGGGTCTAGTGTAAACTGTTCGATTGCTCGACACATGCAATCATGGATAGGTTTGCAATTTTTAATAAAGAAATTATACACTTTATCGACCCCAGGTGTCTTCCAGTCAGAGAGACGGGTTACTGCTTCATCGAACTTCTTGCGGATGTCAGGGACACCACAAGACTCGGTCATCAAGGGAGCATCGGGTCCACAAAACGGAAACGACACACCCTTGCGAGGACGTGCTTTCCACATACTCCCCCATGTGTCAAGCATTTCGGCCTTTTGCTGGGTACCCTCCTTCGTCTCTCCGTGCAACCGACGATAGAACGACCTGCGATTAAATTCAAACAGGTTGTTCTCCCGCCTGCGCTGACACCGAGACTCATGAGTTGAGAGCTTCTTCTGATAAACGAGAATCAGCTCCTCCCTCTCTGCCCGGACACGCCTCAACTCGTTGAGGTCCCATTTGGCAGCTCGTTCCCGACGAAGTAAAGTACGCACCAAGGGGGGAGTCTTGCCCTTGACCCCATTGCTCACATTCAAAATGTGCCCAGTCAGCGCTTCCAGCTCGGCTTTCCTTGCGGCTACTTTTGCGGCAATGTTTTCTCTCCATCTACTCTTTGGGGCAGGCCTCTGAGTGATTTCATCATAGGTTGTCTGTGCCGAGTACAAATAAAGAGAAATCTCGTCCATTGTCTCCGGAGGCTCACGCACGATCGCGTAAGCTATGGCACGATTGATGCAACCCATCACGTCACTTCTGAGTTGCCACCGAGGTATCTTTCGGGTCACTCTGCGGTCCGCAAGGGGGACAACACGATTCGCAGAGATATGCCTACTAAATATCTCCTTAACCTGCAAGAGTAGCGATAACTCACTACTCTGGTGCTCGTGTTGTTCAGAACACGGGGGGCATCCTGACGGCGTAACCGCAGCGGCAGTCCTCCCCCGCGAGCCAGGAGGAGGGGTCTTGGCCAGCTTCTTCAGTGCATCTAACGATAGGTTCGAGCTAAAGCGTCGATTGAAACACTGAAGCAGGGTAGGCCACCCATTTCTGGGCATCCTGGAAGCTCTTGCCAACACGGGAAAGGGCGGATTTGCGGATTTAACCCAGTCCTCCCGGGTCGTGCACTCGATCCTTCAGCAATGGCAAAGACGATGTTCTTGGCCATCGGAGCGTCTGTCTCTCCGATGCGGTTGTCCATCCTGCTCTAGGTATATTATTATTAATAATATGTTAGTTTCTTGTTGTCCAGGTAGAGCACACATCGAGATAGTAGCACGTTGCATACAGACTTTTGAATTTATATCGAGTCTAATAATATATTATAATATGATATTTTTATTATATTTTATTTAAATTTCTAAGCGTGATTTCTAGTTTCTTTATGGGTCGTGCTCAAAAAAAAGTCAGAATGTATAAAGATGAAATATTTTTCTTGGATTTATTAAGATCCTCAAGATCCTAATAAACCACTTTGTCTTCAATGTGGTACAATTTTTTCGAATGAGGCAATGACACCGTCTCGTTTGATTGAACATTTAAAGCGAAAACATCATAATTCAATTGGAAAAAAGCCAGACTTTGGCGATATCGTGTTTTAGCGTCTTAAAATCATAAGGGACCAATTTGATTAGAATCGCAAATAAATTATATTATATTATTTTTTAAAAATTATTATAATTATCAAAATAATTATTATCTGCAACGCTTTACAGTATTTTTGAATGATGTATTGTGGAAGGCCGTCTGCATCGACTATTATTGTTAATAAACTCAACCAACATATGATTTGTTACTATTTGAATTGAATCACCGAGATTTTGTGGAAATAACAATGACCACGCAAGATACGGTCAATTGGTTGGCTCAATATCAGCTAATCAAAAATTCGATGAAATGCGAAAACTGCAGCACGGATTGCCGTCTTCTTTCAGACAAATCCCGACTCGACAAATTAAAGTGGAAATGTAAAACATGCAATTTCTCAAAATCGATTCGAGATGGCAGCTTTTTCTCACATAGTCATCTTGAATTGAAGCAAATTTTGGACTATATCTATTTTTGGGCACTCAACTCAGAAACGATTATCTGCAGCAAAGAATCTCGATCAGACTTTAAAAAAACATCAATTGATTGGGGAAACTTTTTACGTGATGTATGCGTAAAGTGGGTCGAGGACCATCCTTGTTCTCTCAGTGGAATTAATTCAGAAACTATGTTGCCAATTGTCGTAGAAGTGGATGAAACAAAATATTTTCATCGAAAATACGCAAGAGGTACCTGGCACGAAGGGCATTGGGTTGTTGGTGGAAAAGAGAGGGGCAACCCTAGGAATATTTTTCTGGTCGAAGTTCCTGATCGGAGTCGAGACACGTTAATAACTATTAATTCTCAGTATCTTTTGTCTTAATAATTCGAATTTTTCACTGTTTTTGTTTTACTAAGTTGCTGTAAAAATGTAGTTTTAAAAAAATTTTAATTTAGGGTTGCCACAGTATTGTACATATAAATTTAATTATAATAATTTTTAAAAAATAATATAATAATATTAATTTATTTGCGATTTCTAATCAAAATTGGTCCCTTATGATTTTAAGACGCTAAAACACGATATCGCCCAGACTTTTTTCTAGAATTAAAAAAGAATTTTGAAAATAAAAACACCTTACCGTCAATCTTAATAAAAATATATCTCAAAATGTCTCTGGATTATCTTATTCATATAAAGTTGCAGAGATAATCGCAAAAACTGGTTGCATTATTATTTTAATTTATAGGTAATCCCATTCGATTGCAGAAAATGTCATCCGTCCTTGTTTAAATTTATTTATAAACGATATCTTACAAAAAGATTCTTCAAATATTATGAAGACTATTCCATTAAGCAAGACACTATACGAAGAAGAATTGATGAAATTTCTAATGAAATTGAACAATCTTTAATTTTATTTCTCAGAGAACGCAAGTTTTCAGTCCAACTTGACGAATCAGTTGTCGTTGAATCAGTCAATTCACTTTTGATGGCATATGTAAGGTATTACTTTTTATAAATACTTTTATAAAGATATTTCGATGATGATTCTATTTTGCAAGAAGAGTCATTATTTGCAAAATCTTTAGTCACGGATACTACAGGATTGTAATATTCAAAATGTTTGAATCTTATTTATTCTTAGATGATATTCCATTTGAACATATTTTATCGTGCGCAACTGATGGCGCAATGCCTATGGTTGGAAAATATCGTAGTTTTTTTTAGCTTTTCTAAAACAAAAATCTCCAATGTCCACTTCAATTCATTGTATTTTACATCGGCATCATTTAATTGCAAAAAAATTATTTGAAGAATTGAATGCATCAATGCAAATTGTTATCAAAGCTATCAATAAGATTAAAAGAAACAGCAAGTACGATCGTATTTTTCGTGAATACTGCACTAATCAAAATGAAGATTATGTTAGGTTACTTTTACATACCGAAGTAAGATGGTTATCCAAGGGAAATTGTCTTGAAAGATTTGTGATATTATTTGATGCAATTGTTGATTTTGTAAGATTACAAGAAGAATTTAAATGTTTAATTCCTGCAAAATTCATAGAAAAAATATTTTTTATTTTTACTAATAAAATAAGGGGGCGATATAAAAATTGGAGGGGCGAAAAAAATTTCAAGGGGGCGATACAAAAATAAAGGTTGAGAACCACTGGTCTAAAGTCATTTATTCTGGCTTGTGGTGAGAAATAGCGTTGTATTAGCTTGTCAAAATGCCCTATATTAAAATTAGTTCTCTACATTGGTTTTAAATCGTATTGTTTTATCAAAGAAAAAATTGAAACATGTAAAAATAATGTATAAATCATCCATGCCCAAATATTTCAAGCAACGTATGTGCACGCGTTTCATTGAACAGTTTTCGCATTACTCCATTGGCCCGACTCTGATCCAACTCTGTAAACCACCAGAAGAGGTCTTTTTTGGCTACAACCGCCACTCTTTAGTTTCCGAATCGGGCTACCGCTCCAGAAACATCAAACTCCTCAGGGGGAGCCGCAAGGGTCCTGCCTCAGTCCACTTCTCTTCAATTTGGTAATGAGCAGTTTCCCTTTGCCCCCTCTCGACCACCGGACAACTCTGCTTTTATATTCAGATGACGTCCTCTTCCTTGAGACCTCAAAGGACGCAAAGACCTCAGAAAGAAGGCTTTCCATCTACATTGAGGTAATAAAGGAGTGGTGCGCCAGCAAGCGGCTCTCGCTAGCAATGGACAAATCCGCTTATTTGCAAATCAACACGAAAAAGTCACCTGGGCCCCTAGCTGAAATTCACTACCCCAGCTGCATACGCTACCTGGTGCTTAAGATTGACGCTAACTCGGGTTATTGTCTGCATGTCGAGAAAAAGAGAGCGAAAGTCATCGCAGCTCTCCGCCTCTTAAGAAGCATGCATCTGGACCCAAGGACTTTCCTCTTCGTGTTCCACCCAACCATCCTACACAGCTTGCTGTATGGGATGGAAGCATGGTACTACTCGAAAGATCTCAAGAAAATTAACAGGAAATGCTAAAAAATCGGGCGCTACGCTCTGAAGCTAGCTTACAGGCTTGACCCGCGAGGCCCGGTCCCAAGCTGGGCGGAGACCAGGTTTGCGGAGATACGACAGGTCATCGAGAAATCTATCCGGTCTTTCTGTAGACGATTTTAAGTAATCAACCTATTTATTGATCTGGAGAAGTGACCGTCCAGCTTGCTCCAGAAAACAAATAGACGTTTCTTCAGAAGAGTTGGACTACCTCGAGAAATCGTCTTGTTGTATCGCCGTCGAAAAAATTTCTCTCCAAGTCTCTTGTTTATTACAATAAAAATTTATGCTCTGTTCTGATTCCTTTTTTCCTTAAAATGCTTTTGTATTCCGTTTGCCATGCTTTCAATTAATTTTATTATAAAAGTATTTGCTTGGTTTTAAAATCAGCGCATAGTTGTATTAATTCTTGAATTTTTGACGAAATTTGCATGATTCATTTAGGCCAGGGGTCACCAAACATTTTTCACTGATTTAAACAAAAATAAAGTAAACAAAAATTTTAATGGGAGCTATGGAACTGTGATCTTTTTTTGATAACTTCATCAATATTTGGTTTTAAATTGCTGCATCCTATCATGAGAGTAGATTTTAAGTGTCCGTCAGTCAATCTTGCACGATGGGCAGACTTAACTCGAAAACGTTTGCTCACATTGGTAAGTTGTGCCAAATATAGAAATCATCTTCATCGCAAAAATTTTTTAGTCTCGGAAACTCATCATCCTTGGGATATTCGTAGAACTCAGCGAATTTGGTCCGTCTGTGACAATCTTTGAGCTGTCCTTTGATTGTAAGTCAATAACTAGTCAATAACTTCTATCTCGAAATATTGCATGGACCAAATAAAATGTTTTCGCGTGACGTAGTTTGGTGACCCCTGATTTAGGGAAAACAAAAATCTTTAGTTTTTACACACCTTTTTTACCAGACCTATAGAGTGGTCGTGCAAATGCAAATATAAAATTTTTTTTAAGAAACGAACCTACTATAAATTTTAGTGACCGTTAAAATACATTTGAAATTTTCGTTTTTTGTTGAAAATCTTTTCAGGTCTATTATGTTTATTTGAAGATGTTCATTTGGACAAGAACCGAACGCATGGTGATTTATATTTCCAATCTACATTTAAGAGAAATGGTGAATTTTTAAAAACGCGAAAATTTGCAAACTTGGGAGTTTCGAAAGACTTTTTATAATCTTGTTCTTGACATTGAAATATAGAAGAATAGAATAGTGTTTATTGAGCGAAAAGAAAAAGAAAAACAAGGAAGAAATCATCGGCGGGGAGATAAAAACAAGGCACCGAAGTGTCTCTTTCCATGCGTATCCCCAATACTAGTCATGTTTGACGACAATTCTCCAAGACCATCCGGATCGTGGGCACAGAGGATTCTTGTAAGTCTTTTAACCTTCCGTCGAGTTGTACTCCGTAAGCCAATTTCATAGCGAAACGTCTTGTCTTTTCCAACTGTTCGATCAGGTAGTCACTCTCCTCCGTACCGTACCAGCCCTCGTAGCCATATGTGAGGACTGGCTGCACACACGTTTTGTATACGTAGATGTACGTTTCCGGATCCAGATGGAACCTGGTTAAGCTTTTGAGGATCCTCACACTCCTCTTTCTCTGATTTGCTATATGCTCTACGTACGAGCCACGACAGTTAATGGTTGCTCCCAGGTAAGAAAGATTTTTTCTTTTCGAGAGATCCATCACATAGCTACTCATCGCATATGCACACGACTCCGCATAGCGACTCCCTCTCCGCAACCATGAAATGGTGCTCTTCTCCGGTGCTAGGGTCAAACCCTTCTCTATAGTCCACATCTTTAGCGTTGCAATGTATGATTTCAGTCGTCTCCAAGACTGCGATATCCTTTTCGAGGTATCCATGACCAGGATATCGTCAGCATAGATAACGAGCTTGCCAGTACGTGTCGACGGCAGAGGAATGTCCGCCAAGAAGAGGTTGAACAGAAGTGGACTCAAGATAGATCCCTGCGGGACTCTCCTTCTAAGTTCCACACACCCCGATAAGCGGTTTCCACAGCGGACAAATGATTGTCTTCCTGACAAGAAGCTCTCCAGCCATCGATAGGTCTTTATCCCGGCTCCGATGTCATGGATTCTGGAGAGTAGGCCCAGGTGCCACACGCTATCGAAGGCTTTGGCCAGATCCAGACACACCACAGTTAGCCATGCTTCATTTCTGTCAGCACGGGATAATTGGTGCTCTAACTCCCTGAGGCAGTCCCCTGTGGATCTTCCTCCACGAAATCCCCATTGTTCGGTAGAAGCAAATTTTGTGAATCTATATGACCAGAGAGTCTGTTAAAGACAATCTTTTCCATTGTCTTAGAGAAAGCACAAATGAGGCTAATTGGCCGGTAGTTCTGTGCCAGCAGTGTCGATTTACCAGATTTTGGAATCATTCGAACAATCGTATGCTTCCACGCCGATGGAAGGTGTCCGAACGTCCAGCTGGCGTGAAACAACATAGTCAATGCTCGTATCAAGATTTCAGGGGCCTTCACTGAAATATTTTTCCGACAATATTCAATCTATTTACTATTCCAAGTGAAAACCCGTTTAATGATTTTACTACAAGCTTTATTTTTGTTTCATTATCGAGCAATATGACTAACTTTGGATCACTTGATTTATGATTATGTCTGTAAATTTGCAATAACTGTCATTGATAACGATGAAAAAAATTATTATACCACTTCCTTATTAAAATGAACAGAACAAGTCATATTCCCACAAGTGGCACAGACCATACGACCTTCTTAACCATCGTTTTCCACCTTCCGCGGCTTGGGGCCTGCCTGCAGAGTTCGTCCTGGTCATCGCAGTTTTTAGGGTTTTCTCCCCGTAAATTAGATCATGTTGAAAAGTGGTAAGAAAAGTCATGCTACTATGTCAATATTAACATTAATAATATATTTAAAAAATAATTAATATAAAAAAATATTTAAATATTTTAATTGGTCAGCCTACATAGCAATAGTATTTTAAAAAAGAAAGTCTGAACTTACCTATATCTACAAAGGAGACTGACTTGGCAATTAAAAAATTAAACAACAACAGAGCATCTGGACCCGACAAAATACATGGAGAAATGATCAAGTATGCACCAAGCAAATTGACAGTCATCATTACGAACATTTTCAATATGGTATTTGAGACACATTCACCTTTGAAACTTGGGGATGGAATTTCAATTCCTTTACATAAACTAGGAAAGAGCAAGGGTCCGCTAAAAAATCTAAGACCAGTGATACTACTGAAGACACTGAGAAAAATTCTATTTCCGATAACTCTTAATCGGATATTTTCTAATGTTTCGATTTTCTGTCGCCAGGACAGAGTGGATTCAGAAGGGGTCGCTCGACTGCAGACGCTGTCTGGTCTCATAGATGGATATGTGCTATGTGTCAACGATACAAAAATGACTTCAAAATTTTGGTAGTGGACATGTCCAGTGCCTTTGACACTATCAATAGGAAATCGTTGTTGGACGTTATTGGGAGTTTTCTTGATGAAGATAGTATTAGGCTCGTCCGTTTCCTAATACCGAATTAACTGTAGGGGTTGGAAACGAGTTATCAAATCCTTTCGGGACAACAATTGGAACACCTCAGGGGGACTATCTCTGGTTATATTCATAGTATACCTGGAAGCAGCACTGAGAGATCTCAGAACTAAGTGCGAAGGCCGATAGAAATTATATATGCAAACGACATAGACTTTGTGTCAGAAAATGATCAGGAACTTGCATCTGTTTTAGAGAAAATTCCGGACGAATTTGAGAGATGGTGTTTGCACGTTAATCAAGAAAAGACTGAACACGTAAGAATTGTTACTTGGTGATAGTGAGGACATGATGTACCGGAGAGTTTTAACCTCTGCAATGTACAAGAAAATGCAAAAGATCATAAAAAACTTTAAAAAACAAACCTCAAGCTAAAGCTGTACAACGCATATATAAAACCAGTTCTCATGTACAACTCGGTTACCTGGGGTGTCTTAGAGGCAGAGTTACATAAAATAGACACGTTTCACAGAAAATAACTACGCAATCTACTGGGCCTAGAATGGCCAAAAAAGATTCTTAACAGCAAATTATACGCAATAAACATCGATATTATAGAATCAAAATGGAGGCTGTTTGGACAAGTACTTAGGATGGACATAAACACACCAGCAAACACGATAATGAATGATTACTTTGACAATAACAACAAAACACCGTTCAGAGGAAGGTCCAGGGTCACTCTCCCTGTTGCAATAAACAAGGATCTCAACGGAATTGGAAGAAAACAGTCAATTTATATTAAAAAATACAAACAATAAATGTGTATTGTCTTTAGCCATCAGAAAGAAGTAGTTTTGCTTTCTATGGAAAAGTGTTCATATTGAGGTTATGTAGTTTTGTGCAAGTCATCCCGAGGTATGAAACAACAATCCTATCGCGGAATATTGCCAATGACATCAGATATTTTGCTAGTGTTAATAATTTGTAGAAGACTGACTTTTCTTAAGCGATGGTGAGCCGAACTTTGCAAGTGGAATACCGGTCAACAAGGTTAATATAATTACTATATCTAATTATTAATTAGATGAAGATACTTGTTAATTAGCGTTGAATTCGAGAAAATTATCTTTTACATGAAGATACCCGTTAAGGTAACGTAAAAATCGTCATAATCACATTGAAAAAAGAAGGTTAAGGGTAGATCCTCTTGTGGAAACATTTCTGTTCAAAAAGATAGGCCGTAACTTATAATCTCGGTATGAAAAATCGAAAATTGATTGGTTGATTTTTATAGTCTTTTGAATGATTTAACTAACTTTTCAAATAGAATTTTAGAAAACATCAAAAGCTTATAATCGGATAAATTCTAAAACGAAGCTTTACACTTAGCTAAAACTGAAAAGTTGTCAAAGACTAAGAAAAATTTCTTAAAAACATTTCAACGTTACCAAACAGAGAATGCAAAACTATGTTATCAATATGATAATATGATTAGTCAGAGTAATTCTGACTTTGTAACTAAAGATAAATAATTTAATATACTGGATTATCAATTCAAAATATCAATGCACCGGTATTTAACAGAACAAATAGCCATAGTCAGAGGCAATACTCTAGCTATCTGCCAATGACCAGTTTTCTTTAGTCTTTTCAATAAATGTTGTTACACGAAAAAAAAAATTTTAATAAGAAATATTATTCGAATCAAAATTACCACACAAAAGTCAATACAACACAGAAAGTTGCTAAATCGTATACAAATAATCGAAACTAAGATAAAACAGGCCATAATTGACCAATTTAAATTTAAACGATTTTTTGCAGACTGAGATATCGAGAATGCACAAAAAATAAAAATATTTTAATTAGAGTAAAAGAAATGAAAAGTGACTCGATAAGGATTTTAATGATAAATTGAGCAGTTCTCTAGAGGCTGAAAATAAATTAATTATGAATAAGAAAATTTTTTTATTAGAAAGGATGGGCATAAAGTCGCGCACCAAGGTAAATATCAAAATTTCAAATATGCTAAAATTTTAGAATCACCCATCTTAATTTGCTGTCTTTAATAATTCATTCTGATAGACTTTAACAATTCTCTCACTTATTCCAATCATTCATTCTATTCTAATCAGAAACAGAATGAGTCATCCATTGATGTCCGTAGGCGTGACAGTCGGCTCTAGCAGATGAATCATTTACGACGGTAACATTGTTGAGCCCATAATGTCTTTAAAATTGAAAACAAATAGAAATTATTTTACTTTGTGGAAAAATTTGTGCCACTAATGGATCTGTTGCGAAATCCTTTAACTCAAGCCAGAAAAGTGTGGACATAGGCTATACGACAGTCGACCGATGACTCACAAAAATTTGTGATGCCTGTCTGAAATCAATGGTGAACAACAACTACTAAATCGTGTGTACGATAACATTCTTTATCGAATTGACTTAGGTATGACTTCCTCAGATGAACATGTAGAAGATCTGTAGGCCATCTGTCTTTTCTTATGTTTTTTTTAAATAAAAACAAATTGCTAGTGTATGTCGTTTAAAATAAAAATAAATTGCTAACTTAGTACAGTGACTCCTCTGAAATTGGCCACCACTGAAATTGGCCACCTCTGAAATTGACCACACTTATAAAATTATCTTAAGAAAAATTCGAATTTCCATTGAAAGTGGCCAATTCTCAAATTGACTATAAATTTTAAAATATATTTTATGTAATTTGCAAATTAATAAAATTTCAGTTATTTTATGTCTTCGAACAATTCTCGTGGTAATTATACTCGTCTCACTTTTTATCAAAAAATACAGATTTTAACTTATAAAAATCAAAATGAAGATGTTTCATGTCAGTATTTGGCTGATAGATTTTCCCATTCGTTTAAAAAGAAGATTTCCAGCAAAACAATTAATAATATTATTTTGAAAAAAGATTTTTTTCTCAGTTCCTACAAAAAGTTAACTCTAAAGGATACTGTAATTTTCGTAAAAATGGCTTGGGAAGATGTGTCTGAAAAAACGATGGCAAATTGTTTCGGAATTTTAAGCAACCCATTCAAAAAGAATCATGTAGTTGAAGTTCAAAATATTGCAGTAGAAAAAACTGAGATTTTTGATCCCTTAGAAGTCGAAGAATTTCTTAATTTTGAATATTCTGAAAATGATACATTTCAAGACGTTGAGGATATTGAAAATATAAAATATGAAGTAGAAGCTGAAGTAGAATCCAATGAAGTAGAATCCAATGATTCAATTGACAAAGAAGACATTGTGGTTAAGTTAACTAAAATTGAAAACGACCTCCCAAAAAACATTGAGAACGAACATGAAGTTCAATTGATTACATCCATAAGGCGCTATAAGGAAAATGTCATTAAAACTCAAAAAAAGCAGATGGGCATCCAATTCTACTTTAAGAACATTAATAATGCTTAATTACTTAAAATTTTCTGGATAAAGGTTGTTCTTATTCAAAATTTAATTTACACAGATTGATTTTATTTCTCAAATTGGCCATTTCTCGAATTGACCACAAAAACACGTGGAACCAAAAATGGCCAATTTCAGAGGAGTCACTGTATATGGTTTTTGTAAATGTGAAAAATTGTGGGTTTTAATTTAGTGCGAGACTTTATGCGCATTCTATATTTAAAATCAGTAAAGAACATTAACATCTTATATTTACGATGAGATAACTAGACACAATTGCACTTTACCAAACAAAGCCTCAGTAACATCATATTCCAATGTCGTCAAATAATAATTACTAAAATCCGAAAAATAAAGTAAAGCTAATTTTAATGAACAACAACTATAATAAATATTGTATAGTTTTTAAAACAAATAATATTTTGGAAAGGAAAGATCTTAATGTTTGATGCTATGAAATTGTTCATAATGGTTGTGAAATAATAGTAAGTGTTAGATATAAATAATAAACAAAATTTCGAATTTGGGGCAGTAATAAAATTAATCAGATTATCTAAAATAAATTTACTATTCATTATTAATGAGGATAGAACTAATTTAAAGAAAGTCGTCGATTTAAAAAAGAAGATATCCACGGCTAATCTCTTGGAAGTTCTTACACCTTATAAAGAACCCTGTACCAAATTTAAAATCTTATTGCAACCTAGATGCTTTATATTCCAATAATTCGCCTTCTTATTGATTCAGTCTTATCCATAGGTGCCCTCTCTTCACCGTTACAAATTAGACACAATATGAAAAATTCACTCAAAAAAATTGAAATAATAATCATCAATTTATTAAAAACAAAATTGAATCATTGAGTAGCATCAATACACCCATCCGTCGCCAATATCTACAAATAATCTCGACCAATCTCACCGATGATGTGTACAATCTCTCCAATTCCACTGGCCCCACAGACGTAAACAAGGACACAAATGTCCAATAGTTTCTATAATAGAAAAATCACAAATACTGTTTCCATTCATTTAATTCGTCGGAATGCCCATCTCTCACTGCACTCTCAATCTGATCACCAATTTCTTGCAGGTTCGGACCAAGGATTTTAAAGGTCTCAGCGTCTTTCTCCGTCTCGGTTGTCAACTCGCCCAATTTCTTAAGTGACTTTTTTAACGACCGTAAATTTTCTTTACACTGGAACATATAAGGACACTCATACCTCACTAAACACGTGATCGGGCAATTTTATACTGGGACTAGAATTCATAATTTCTGTATCACTTTCAACCAAATTGGACTAAAAACTCAAAAAGACAGTAATACCGGTTCCACGTCTCCGGGATTACAGTTTCAACTATATCCGACGGATCCTTGGTGGCAGTAGTTGGTTTATTTCGGGAAGACTTTTTCTTTGTGTTTTTTGCAGTTTTCTTAGCAAAAACTGTTTCATTTTGATTCTTTAATGAAAAATACACAACAAACCTCACTGTCCTTAAAAATCTTTAATAATTCTTCCGCTCTAAGAATATATTTCTTCCAAGGCGTCTTACTCCCAGATTGAGGACATAACTTCAAAATAACAAGACGGTGGTAACTTTATCACTCAATCCAAGATCGGGATCCTCTCTAATGACCTGCCAATTGAGATGGCCATGTTTTGCAATCCCTTGAAGAAGAGCAAAGTCGTCCTCCACAGTCCAATCAGGCAATACACTCTTTATACTCTCAAACATTACAGTCAGACTAATACATGATTAATACAACCCACCTTTCTTTCTCTTCTGGCAAAAGTTGTGACAATTTGACCAAAGGTTGAAGAAGATCGACGGCTTCGAGAAGTAATCGCACATTAACTGGCGTAGAACACATTTTAACAAACAAAGGGGTCTTTCCTAAAGATTAAAATTGTGAGTATACTATTGCTAGAACACTGTCGATATGTATCACAACAACGTCTATATAGCTCTTCCGCCATTCGACTCAGTCCCCTAGTTGATTTGTGTGATAGTCGAGCATCCTCTGAAATTTCGGGAATTCTAAAATATAAAATAACCGCCAACCGATTCAGAGGATCGGGAAATCGTTTGAAAGATTTGACAAACCGCAGCATTTCTGCTTTGGTGAGGATGTTATTGACAGAGGAACGTCTCTTACGACGGAACAGATCAGAATCGTCAGAATCGTTGTCATCGTATACCAATGTTGTTTTCCTTACTCCCGAAGTCAACTCAGCTGCGTTAGTTCCCTCTGTGTTGAACACTCTCTTTCGGTAACTCAGGGGAATTATCTCATCCCAGCTCTTCTCTGCTTCTATAACCACATTTCTCTACAATACTTGTTTCGGGTACTTCTGTATTGTCCTCGTCTGTGATATTAAAATTCACCACCTATAAATTATATATTTCTATACAAAATACTTTAAATTGTGACAAAAGTGAGTCGTTGGACTGAGACTGTGATGGTGCTTCACTCTTCTCAGCCAGGTTGAGTATTTCATCAATGTCCACCTAAATTAGATCAATAAAAAATCACATTGGGCTCTTCTTCGTCTCCTTCATTCTCTTTAAATAGATTCTGTGCACCAAAAGCAATAATGTCGGCCAAATCGTCCTTTGAGTAGTCTTTAGTAGTATCTCTCGGTCTAGCAATTCAAAAATATACAAAAACTGTTGTTTAGAGAGAACTGCGTTGCCAGAAGTGTCCATTCTCTGTATAACCAAATGATCCAACACCATCTTCTTCTTTGCTCTCTCGATTATACTCTGCTCAATAGTGTCTTTACTTACCAAACGATAAATTGTAACCTATATAAGATAAATGGTATATCATTACTTGTTTAGTCTGGCCTATTCGATGAGCACGGGCCTGCGCCTGCAAGTCGTTCTGGGGGTTCCAGTCACTGTCGAATATTATCACAGTGTCAGCCGTGGCCAGGTTTAGTCCTAATCCTCCAGCTCGCGTTGAGAGTAGAAAACAAAAATCCTGAAATTCTAAATGTGAATATCTACATTCGAATTCTCAGCATTGAAGTGATCCATGGCCTGTTTCCTGACCTCTCCTCTAATCGAACCATCCAATCTCTGCCAATGAAATAAAAAAACAACCTGAAATTGAAATCCCCGAAGAACCATATATCGAGCCAACAAGTCAAGAATACGAACCATTTGAGAAAATATTAGAATTCTATGGCCATTCTCTTTCAGCCTTTTCAATAATTTGTCCAACAAAATAAACTTTCCACTTCCTCTGATTAACTTCTAATTAAACAGGTTAGAAAAAACTGAGTAACAACCTGCAAATCAATATTGTCTTCGGGTTTGACCAAAAAGGCGTGATTACAGCACTTTTGGAGCTCCATCATTATATTGAGAAAACTACGCTTACTGGCTCCCTTTGTTAACTCATCAAAGTTCTTGGTAACAATCCATCTAGAGATATACTACACTTAATACTTGTAATATTGCTTTTGGAGTGCAGACAAGTCAACTCGGAGGATTCTCTCCACTTTAGCAGGAAGAGACTTTTCGACGTCCTGTTTCATCCTCCTCAACAAAATTGGCTTCAGTTCAGCGTGGAGTTGTTCGTAGCTTGAACTATTCGTATGTCTCGCTTCAAAGACAGGCCACTCACAATAACTAGGAATGGTTTAAGGACTATACCTGTATGGATTTAGGAAGGAAAGGAGTGCCCACAACTCCCTCAATGTATTTTGAAGGGGAGTCCCACTCATAAGAATGCGATGGTTGGCATTGTAAGTTATGAGTGTCTTGTAAATTATAGACAAGTCATTTTTGAGTCTTTGAGCCTCATCTACCACCAGACAAGCCCAGCTGACGTCAGAAAGAAAGGCATCATCCTTTAACAGAATTTCAAAGGTAGTGAGAAGGACGTTGAATTTAATTCGATTTTGATGGAACCATTCATACTCCCTGATCTACTCCTAGTCAAATCTCGTCTACTTTTTCCCGACTATTAATATCCCCGGTGTAACACACAATATTCATTTCAGGAGACCAATTACGGAATTCCCTCTTCCAAGACTCGATAGTGGATAGAGGGACGATTATTAGAAATGGTCCGTGGAGAGAATAAGTATTGAAAATGTAATTGAGGAACGAAATAACTTGAATCGTCTTGCCCAGTCCCATTTCATCTGCCAATATCCCGCCCATATTTCTACAGGTTAACCAATTAAACTCACCGACACCATCCGTAAAGCAGCCAATTGAGTCCATCCAATTGATAATCTCTTAATTTATATTTCTGAACACTGGACAAGAACTCTGGCTGAGTCTGTAAAGCAATGAATCGAGGACGATACAACAACGCCTGACACATTACTCAACACAACCAACTCGGCAGAGTGGAGAGGGCAGACGCATAAACTTTTTTCGGTCGTAGAACTCATTTACAACCGAAGGAAACAACTTTAAAATTAAAGACTTAATTTCATAAGTACAGTCCACATACGGCAGACCCGACCACTTGCACAAAAACTCATCGGTCACTTCACCTACCACATAAAAATGTAATCCGACATATTATTCTCTCTAATTTACGGCATTGGTCCACCAAATCCAATCGGAGTTCTTCCTCATATTCCAAATACTCCAAGGTCTCAGGATCGCAGTTTTTCTTCCTGAAATTAATTTATTTCTTACGTGGCTTCTTTTTTATTTTCTCTTGCTATATAATTTTTGACTTTTTGGAGTCCTCCAATGGTAGCCATTCCCAACGACTCATTACTCTCCCACGTCGAATGAATATAAGATAGGCCTTTCCATTTAATGAGGAATTGCTGTTGGAGAGGACCAGTTCCAGTCTTGTTTGGATCTCCCTCAAACATGCAATTGTAGAAAGTAGTAGCATCTCCAGTCGCCCCCAAAAGCCCCTGTCTCATGTCCAGAACTGTTTCGATGGCTGCGGACAACTCCTCGTTAGGTTGATCCACCACTTGGTCTTTACCAAGTCCACTGTGAGAAGTACTACTGGAAGAACTTGTGCTATCCAATACAGCCTCATCCTCCTCCCCTGACTCACTACTGCTTTTATTTTACTAAAAGACCAACTCTCTGGCCACTACTCGAGTCCTTTTTGTCCCACGTCGACTATCTGTTTTATTTACTCGGGCTTTTCTCCGACGGGCATTCCTGAGAGGATTCTAGAATAAATTATACTTTAGATAATTGAGTTCTTTGTCGTCCTCCATATATTCGAGGGTACTGGAAATGTTAGTTTTAAGAAGAGTACTCCCAATCTAAGCGAGAGTGGTTGTTCTGAGTCTTATTTTGTTGTCTACGCTTCTTGGGGTAGTCGAATTCTTCATAGGAATCGTCCGAAAAGTCATTCATCCTAAAAACAGAACATTTAGGTAAGAAATAGATGGTGCATAAAACCGAAAATTGATAGTATGATTGATATAATACTATTTAATAGTGTTTATGTTCTATATTTAAGGTAAATAATTCACACTAAAAACTTTTTTAATAAAAATAGTATATATTTAATTATAAGAAAAGCACAACATGAAAATAATGCCAATGCTTAATATAATAATTAACTTGTGTATGATATTTACACATATAAATATTTTTTATCAACATTTAATGTAATAATATAACTAAATGTATTTAGCTGTCCAATATTGTATTTTTTGTCATCCGATTAATTAAATTCAATTAAAGAAAGTTTAGCCAAGTATCAAAATTGGAGCATTTTTAAAGAGGAAAAGGTCATTTGTTATATTTTTGGCCTATTTAGCCATCAGGAATGATCCATATTGTAAGTTTTGTAACAATCGTTAAATTTTAGTTATTTATGGCCAGTTTAAATGGACTTTGATAATAAAAATATTCTGAACGTCACTAGAAATGCCACTCGAACATAATTATTTACTTTGACAATACTTAATGTTTATTCTTAATGAGAATTTTAAAAAGGAAATGCATCTATTTATAAACTCGGTCAAGTTTTTGTCTCATTTTCTCTAATTATTAGGACCATTATCTCTATTTATTGTCTAAGTGGCGATAGCACGGCAGCAGAGATTGTTTTTAATAGGAACTTGTCGACAAATAAATGAATTTAACCATTGACTAAGTTAAGACTACATTAAAACACTGAATATTACCATTATAATCAAGCTTAATCAACTAATAAAAACGTCGTTAATAATTAAAATTAATCAACAAATTTTTGTTGCCTTCAAATGTGATATGTGATCGAAATAACTCCATCATTTCTCTCCACTCTCTACGTTTATACCTTTCCGTGCGATAAACAGTCCAAAAACAAATAAATAGACATAAAGAGATTTTATGGAGATTAACCTTTTTCTACTTCTTTCAATAATATTTCGAAATGGTTACTTAAGACAGTTGGGTATGAGTCTTTACGTGATGACTGGAGAGAATCTTTTTTGATGCTTCTTGAACAAGTTAGTTAGCGAGAGGCTCCGGATTGCACTTTTTTGGAGGTTTATAGAGCCAGAAAAAAAGAAAGGATGGAAGTGTCTGAAGTTCTAAGCTTTGGTCACTTTAGACCAGGGGTGTCAAACTCATTTCGCTTTGAGGGCCACATTATGTAACAATTTCGCTTCGAGGGCCGCATTTATAATAATTTCTCATTAAGGGAAGATTAATTCTGATATTTATTATGATGAATAACCAAAATAAGAGAAACTAAATTATTCAATTATCGCCCTTTAATTTTGGTGAGAGCTGCTTCCAGAGCAGGGGTGTCAAACTCATTTCGCTTTGAGGGCCACATTTTGTAACAATTTCGCTTCGAGGGCCACATTTATAATAATTTCTCATTAAGGGAAGATTAATTCTGATATTTATTATGATGAATAACCAAAATAAGAGAAACTAAATTATTCAATTATCGCCCTTTAATTTTGGTGAGAGCTGCTTCCAGAGGATTGACATCTTTTTTTAGATACAATTTTTGATATGTCAGGCTGAGCTATTCGTGTAGTTCCGACTAAATGTTCATCAGTTAGTCTTGTTCTTTGAGCAGTTTTTGTCATTTTCATAAATGAAAAAAGCTGTTCACACACATATGTCAAACCAAACATAGCAATGATTTTTGTTGCAAACTTTTTAAAGTTTTTAAACTTTCCAGGAAGATATGAAAAGAAAGCAGATATTCCAACCTCCAAATATTTAGCATTAAGTATAGAATCTGATTGGATTTCCAATAGTTCCATTTGTAAACTTTCATCTGCATTGGAAACATTAAAAGAGAATGGTGATGCGAATAATGAAAATTGGTGTTCAAAAAACGAAAAATCATTAAATCTTTCTTGAAATTCCTTTAACAACGATTGTCTTTCATACTGAGAAAAATTCATTACATTATGTGCATCAACAGTACTCCTGAGCTCTTTGCACGTAGGAAAATGAGATAAATCTTCATTTAATAGCTGAAACTTCCATAATTTTATTTTCGAAATAAAACACTTGATATGATCTGACAACTGAGTTATGAGTTTGTCTTTGCCCTGCAATTCTAAATTAAGGTCGTTCATATGTGTGGTAATATCCACTGCAAATGCCAAATCTTTGATCCAAGATTGACTTTTCATTTCGTCTGTGTTTTGCCCTTTCATCTCCATAAATAAAATTATTTCCGATCTCAACAAATAAAATCTTTTAACAACTTTGTGAAGTGATAACAAGCGGACTGGAGTATAAAAAGGAATGTCGTGGAACTGATTATTAATATCTGTCAGCAGTTTACTAAACTGCCGGTGGTTGAGGGGATGACCTCTGATATAGTTTACTGTTTTCGTGACCAAACTAATGGTATTTTCCATTTTTAATATTTTTGAACACAAATATTGCTGATGAATAATGCAATGAAAATGAGCAAATGATGACCCGGGATTTACCTTTTCTATTTCAGCTCGCAATTTAGCGGCAACGCCAGCATGTCGTTCAGCCATATTCGGAGCACCATCAGTGCATAAACATACAAGCTTCATCAAATCAAACCCATATTCAAAGAGAATTTGTAGAAGTTTTATAAAGATATCCTTACTTGTAGTAATATCGAGCATTGGTACCAGTTCGAGAAATTCTTCATAAATATTAAAATCTGATTCACACGCTCTAAAAAAGATTGCTAATTGTGCAATTCCAACGACGTCGACTGTTTCATCGATTGCAATTGAAAAATATTCAAATTTTAACAAATCAGACTTTAATTGGTATTTCAAATTCAATGCCATTTCATTAATGTGTTCGGCAACAGTATTTCTTGTTAATATCTTTAAACAAGTGGGCGTCGTCTGGACAAATAATATTCGCTGTTTTAACAAGGCATTGCATGATGAAATCACCATCACAATATGATTTTCCATTTACTGCAAGCATTCTGCTGATTTCATAGCTTGCAGTGACTAATGCAGTACTTCGACTATGATTTTTTGTAAAATGAGTTTGTAACGCAGATAAATTTTTTCGCAATTCATCTTTCAAGGAGCGTTTCTTTTTTATTCCAGAAGAAGCACGTGACATTAACAAACACGATTTAAAAATACAATTAAAAATTTTAATTTTTTTTTTTTTTTTTTTTTTTTTATTTTTTTTTTAAGGAAGTTAATAAAAAGATAAAAAACGCCGAAAAGATAAAAATACATAAATATTCTTCGCTCGCGGACCGCTACCGCGTTACGGCAATCGCTCTGGAGACCGCTGGAGTTGCAGGAAAGGAGACTGACTCGTTCCTCAAAGAGGTCGGGCAGTCCATCGGGAGAAGGCTCAAGGACTCGAGAGAGAGCCTCTGGTTCCGCCAGCGCATCGGCCTGGCCATTGTTCGGGGCAACGCACACTGCGTCCTCGCCGCTGGAACTTAACTATTTTCGGTCTTAATAAATTAACTTCCTTAAAAAAAATAAATAAAAAAAAAATAAAAAAATAAAATTTTAATTAAATGTAAAAAAATAAAAAAATAATTTTTTGCATTTTATAGCCATTAAATCAGACCTCACTTATGTTTGGTAAAGTACGCTGAGGGCCGCACCTATGTCTTTCGAGGGCCACATGCGGCCCGCGGGCCGCATGTTTGACACCCCTGCTTTAGACGCTCATTAGTTAGTTTTTTAATTAAATAGTTAATTTTTTTTATTAATAGAGTTTCTTTGTTTAATATTTTATTTTCCTTAGGTGTTATCACATATATTTTTTTTAAAATTCAGGGCAAGATAGATTGTTAAACATTTTAAAATGTTATATTAAAGATAAATTTTCCATACATTTACTGATTGAAAAAGTCGTTCGATGTTGGCTATTATATGTATTAATTGTCATTTGTGAAGTCTATTTTAAAATATTTCACTTTTTAATACAGTATGGAAATGCCGCCGAAAATAAAAAGTATCTTCATTTTCTCGATAAAAATTAATTCTTTTTGTGTACTTTAAAGTTATCATTCAAAAATATTTCATTACCTTATTATTTTTGATTCTAAAACTTTCCATTGGTCGATATCGCCAGGCATCATGATAGGTACATTTATTATCTATAATAAATATAAAATATTGTTGGTCAACGTATTGATGTCATGTAATAATTATTCTTTTCGACTAAATCGAAATCGCTCTAGTGATATTAAAATAATAGGACATATACAAATTTGTACAATTTTGAAATTGGATACGAATTAACGCACTTTCTGGCCTGTAAAATATTTTCGATTATAGTCTTTGAAAATGAAAAATTATTTTCATAATTTCTTCCACAATTCGGAGTTTTTGTCATGTTTTTATATTTATTATGGTTATTTAGATTTTCAAACAAAAATCGGGATTTACCATTTTGCTTATAATTGTCAAAAATAATTTTTGAATAAATGCTTTTCATTTTATTTTTGATAAATGAACTTCCATTTTTTATGGATGATAAATTTTATTTTCCTTGTAAAACTTAATCTTTAAATCTGTGAATTCATCTTGGTCATAAAATAATCTGTAGTTTTTGTTAAACAAATCATTTTTCTTATTCATTTGTTCCGAAATATTACATATATTGTGCTTTTGATCCAAGAATTTGTTATTTTTATTTACTATTTTTTTCATGTTCATTTCTCTGTGATCAATCAAATCAGAGATAGTTTCATAACGGTTCAAATATAGTTTTTCTTGTAGATCTTTTTCTGATAATATATCGTCTTCTGACAGGCCATTTTCATCGTTATCCAATTGAATATCAATACTTGATAGATTAATAATATCTGAATCATTCTCAAATTGACAATGAAAATTTTCATAATCATATCTATTTTCCAATATTTGCTTGTCGTTGATATATTTACCTCTAAAATCTGAAGAATTGTAATATTCATTTTGAACATTTTTGTCATTATTTATACTATATTGGTCATCGTGATTTTGAAATATAGTTTCGATTTGATCGATGTCATATTTATTGGTATTCTCATTATCACCAGAGATTGATAGTTTGTCGCCTGAAATGGTGGATTCATTTTCTACTGTACATGTATGAGTTTTTTGAGTGGATTTAATATTTTCGGATTCATTTTGACGTATGTCAGTGTTGATCGACATTTTTTGCTCGTCATTTTCTAATTGATTTTTACTTTCTAGAAAACTTTTCAATTTTTGATTATCGCATGTTTCTTTTTTATTTTGAAAATGGCAATTTGTTTCAGGGAAATTTAATTTGTCAGAATTTATCTCTTCAAACAAATTACAGTTTTTAATTTCAATAGTTATGCATTCATCTTCTTCTAACAATTCATTGTGAAGTAAGCTAGAATCAGAATTCTTACTAACTACAATCTCAGAGTTTTGATCAACAAAAATAGCTTTCTGCGAATTGTTAGAATGGAATTCAGATATAAATGAGGTTTCAACTAAAGTATGTATTTTCGGATTTTTAGATTGTGTTTCAATACAAGAATCCGTAGGAAGAGTCTCTTGAAAATCCATTCACAGATAAATGTAATAAAAGATACTTATATATACAAAGGATCTTCGATTATTATATACGTGATGTTAAATCAATTATTAATAATTACGGTTACATCAAAAAATTCTGATATCTACCAGAAAACGAACTTGTTGATAAACTGGAAATTGTTACTAAAAATACTATCAAATTTTACAAATAATCAAAGATTTTTTAATCAATCCGAAAATTTAATGGTGCTATTGGCTTAAATTAAATAAGATCCTCAAAAAGATGAAAAACTAAATAATTTATGGATTTTGTTTTTTGCCATTTTCTTATGACCGCCACACTTTTGGAAGTCTTATTTTTGTCGGATATGAGAGAGCTTCAGTCGTTTTTCCATAGTTACAGTTTTTTTTCGGTTGTTCTGTCGAGGAAAATAAGTTTATGATTAGTTCCGAATATAAACTAGTCTTTAAATGAACACTTTTCAGTTAAAAGGTAAAGAAATGTGTTTTTTCCTTTCAGAGTGATTTTGAACTAGTTTTGTTCGTATAAACATAAACTCTATCACGTGAAAGTGCTTCTTTAGGAACGACTGTTTTATACACTTTTTGAAATGACTTTTCTGAAAAAAATGAACTGTCCAAACAGTGAATATAAATCCTACGTCGACAAGTACTCGTTCCAACAATTTAATTGGCCACATGCAGCAGTTACTTTAAGAAAGGTCTAAGACTAAAATGGTCTGTGAAGTGACTTAGAATAGATTAGTTTGTCTTTTTAAATTTTTTGCTTATAATTTTTTTTATTTTTTAACTTCATATGTAATTAATCATATTACAATTTATCACATTACTTATATCTGTTCTCGTGTAAAATAGCATGAAATAATGTTTTGTGTTATGCTGACTGAGATACAATAGTCCTGTAGTAAATTGCGTGAGTTTAGAGACCACGTTTCATGCCTACAGTACATTATCTTAAATTCGTCTTTTGATAGCGATTGCCTATCTATTTTCATATTCGCAAAATTCTTAGGTTCAGTGATAAAAATTGCAGCTATGTGGTGTTGTCTACTCTTTTAACACAAATTTTATATCATTTTATGCGCAGTTTTTAACTAGTAGGAGCTGATGGCGATGTTGTCAAAAATATTGCAATAGATCTATCAAAAGCCTTTGACTCGGTTAATAGGAACACCTAATGACAGTGTTGGAAGGGATTATTGACGAATCGAGTCTAAAAATGACTCAAATTCTTTTATCTAACACAGAGCTCCTTGTGAGGGTTGAAAAAACCTACTCAAGGAAATTTGAAACAAACATAGGCACTCCTCAGGGAGATTCCCTGTCTCCACTACTAT
Organism: Octopus sinensis; assembly: GCF_006345805.1. Lineage (NCBI taxonomy): Eukaryota > Metazoa > Mollusca > Cephalopoda > Octopoda > Octopodidae > Octopus > Octopus sinensis. The sequence goes on from NW_021833742.1 coordinate 41,497, forward strand.
TCACAACATACTTGGAGGCTGCTATGAGGGAACTGAGATCATTATACTAAGGAAATATAAAAGAAGTGATTTATGCTGATGATATTGACCTAATCTCTGAAGACAAAAAACTCCTGGAAGATGTACTAGAAAAAGCACCAGATATACTTGGCAAATGGTTCCTTATCGTGAACAGAGAATGGACAGAAATAAAAGAATGAATAACTGATCGAAAAGAAATTGAGGAACATTAAGAAACTTGACTGTCTATTAGGAGACAGTTAAGATATCATACGAAAAAAATCCTGGCAAACGCGGCATTACACAGGCTAAAAAACCAATGGCTAAAACGGAAAGGGAATAACATAATACAAAGGATAATGCCATACGACACATTTATCAAACCAATCCTCCTGTGCAACTCTGGAACCTGGGACAAAACAAAAAAGTTTGAAAGGCTCGATTTAAGAAACATAACTGGAATGTCCTGGCTATCCAGGATCTTGCAAGTGTGATTATACGCCAATAGCTCTTTTTGGAGACTTTTTGGACACGTCCCGAGGTTAGATCCGACATTATTCCCGAACATCGCTTTCTTGGAAGATATCCTCCCAATTGTTTACAAAAAGATTTAAAAACCGTGAAGAAAACATTGGCATCCGGTGACGATTTGAACTCTTTGAAGAACTCAGCTAAAAACAGGAGAGCTTAGAGCAATCTAATTAGTTTTCTAATATCTTTTGCTGAACATGCGGGGTTATAAACATTATGGCTCTCGTGAAAGTGCTAATAATAATCGGACTTGAAATTGCAAAAAAAATTCCTGTATGTTTCAGTTTAAATAATCTGATAAGTAGGGCAATTAGTGCTAAAATGCTATTTTTACTTTGTATATTTTTTTTAATATAAAATTGAATTTGGAATAATTATTTTTTAATTTTGTTAAAAAAAACATACATTATAAATGCTATAAATGCTATTTGTAATTTTAAATGCTAATTTTTTTTAAATGCTAATTTAAATTGCATTTAAATTTTTTTAATGCCACCCATATTAAATAAAAAGAGTAAAATATCGTGGAAAAGAACCCATAGTCATATCGAAAAAATTGGCAAATGGTGCCAGGATAAAGGCTTGTCTTTATCTTTTGAAAAAAGCACTGTTTGCTGGATTGGTGAAAGGAGAAGGAAACCGGATGTTTGTATTAACACCGGAGCGATAAAACCCGTGGAGGATCTTAAATACCTCGGAATAGTTGTGGATGCAACTGGTTCATTCAAGATGTATATAAGAAAGAGAAAGAACAAGGCTACCCAAATGTTGAAAGCTCTGATGCAATTCCAGCTGAAACCGGAAACGTTCTTATACGTATACTCTGCGTGTATAGAACCCTCCTGATCTATGGATCTCAAGGATGGTTCGGAAGCTGCGAAGGAAAGAAACATATTGATCTTTTGGAGAAAACGCGGAGATATGCCATTAAACTGGCACATGGCTTGGACTTAAAATCCAAACTAACCCCAGAGCTGGAGGGATCGGTACGATCCATTGAAAAACTGTGCATCACTTAAATAAATAGTGGTGCAAGGGGTCGTTATTTTATCGAAGGGACATCTGGTGTCCCATTAGAGTGACCCCAATCAGCAAACAAACTTGTTTCTTCCGTCTCCTTGGTTTCGTTTGGCTCTTCTCTCCCCCTTTTAATCTAGTGACGAGTTTGTTACATAGAAAATAAACAATTCAATAGTTCAAATAAAATAATTTAGCACGCTATATAGTATTTTGAGTGATGCCAAAACCCAAGTGTTCGTTGCTTAAGAAAGCCAAGCGTATAGTCTCAGAATTCAAAGATAAGTTTTGTATTGCTGACCATGGCCTTCTATTTTGTTCTCTTTGTTTATCCAAATTCAACTGTGCAAAAAAATTTTCTGTCGATTCTCATCGTTCTTCTTTAAAACATCAGAACAATATGCGTATAAATGTAATACAATTATAGGTCATTCATGTGATTCAGTTCAAACAAGATTAACTGAATCAATCAAAGTAGATTCGGTTAAAGAAACGATCACGGAAGCTTTTGTACATGCAAACATCCCGCTATACAAATTAAAAAATGATTCGATCAAAAAAATGTTTAAAACATTTAACATTAACACTCCGTCCGAATTTTCATGCAGAACTACGGTTAAATTTCTTGCACAAAAAAAGATAAATGAGTTGACAAAATTATTAACGTATTAAAGTTTATTTTTTAACTTTTAGAAACGAAAAGATTTTTATAATAATTGATGAAACAGATATCCGAAGGATGCAAACCACTAGAAAATCATGCCAATGCTGCTATCATCTGCCAAATAATAGATGACGTCATTAGAGAAATGAAGATTATTCGTGACAATTTTTATCTGTTAATCTCAGATGCCGCTCCTTATAATTTCTGGTGATATAAAAGTATCTAAATAAATAGGCGGTAAAACTTTAATGGTCATGTATAATAACATGCATCATGTGACCCAGGTGTTCTCAACCGGGGGCGAATCGCCCCCCTAGGGCGAAAATTTTGTACAGGGGGGATAATTTTGTACAGGGGCGATAATATATTTAATAAAAAATAAAATTTATATTTATTAAAAATTGTTTTAATAATATTTTTAATGGCAAGCCTAATAATTTAGACTCTAAGTGGATTTAGTTTTGTCAATCATAATACACAATGTGAAAAAATAGACTGGAAGTGTGTTATAGAGGCGATATACGTTTAAAGTTGAGCAGAATTAAACCCGACATAGAATATTTAGCGAGTAAACATCAATATCAAGGGTCTCACTAATAATTTTTAATAAAAATTCAATTTTTTACATTTGATTTATAATTTTATATTTTGATTTTTGAGTTATGTACAAAAAACAACCAATTAAGGGACAATGCCCAAAAATTTTTAAATTGTATGTGGACAAGGGGGCGATAAAATTTCAAAGGGGGGCGACAAAATATCTAAGGGGGCGATGAACAAAAAAAGGTTGAGAATGCCTGATGTAAATAATCCCGATATTAAGTTGAAATTAACGGAGATAAAATTTTAATGTTATTTTTATTATTTTGGCGCCTGGGGATCATATCGAACACAGAGAGAGGATGCGTAGTCTGATTGGGAATGTCGGGATCACCTAATTAATCTTGTTTTCTGGCCTGACGGTGCTCTTGTTTTTTAAATAAATAAATTTTTATTATTTTAAGTTATAGATTTTACAATTTAATGCTAGATTTGATCATTTAAGTGCTAATTTTTTAAATTATAAATGCTAGATTTAGCGCTAAAAATTTTTTTTAAGTGCTAGAAAAAAATTGCCCTACTGATAAGAATTCATTAATCCTCTTATCTACATCGATATTATTCAGTCATGATTATTTGTGTTTTAATTTTATACATTACACAAAGTTGAAGTCACCAGACCGTATCACGTGGATACAATTGGTACCTTTCTCATTTTTTCAATTTTGATCTGTTGTAAATCTTCAAAGATACTACTGGAATTTTACTAAACAAAATTGATTTTTCTTTTTATTACAAAAAATTCGGATTCTGTAAATCGACTGAATCATTCAACGCTATAGATTTCGCTTAATGATATTTGGATTTTCTTCATTTTTAAGGCCAAATTCTCGACAGAAGTGAATTTCTATTTATATTAGTACTTAATTGTGTTTCCTCAAACGATTTCCTTTAGAGAAGATGAGGAAGAAGGGGAGGAGGTGCGTGGAGTGCCACCTTCTGCTCACTTCGAAGGCTCTGGACTTAGTAAAATTACTTAGTTAATTAGTTTCTTTTTTAATAAACGGTAAGTTTTAAAAATCACTTTTAAGTTTATGTCAAAAAAAATCCCAAGAGTATACTTGCAATCCCAAAAGTAGCTGGAAACAGAAAAAAACTTTTTTAGTAACTAAATATACATTGATGTTTGTCAAAGTGTTATTATCATTTAATTGATTGATCCGGTATGACATAAATAAAATAATTATTGAAACATTTCTAAAATCTTATTTAAATAACGTGACCTATAAAACCCCTAGAATTCCTGTTTTAGAATGAAAATAATAATTTTTTTCAATAAATTAAAAACAACCAACACGACTCTAATGACTTCGAATGATTTTAAATTGTGGTTTATTGACCACAGAAGTTGCAGAAAAGAGTGTTTATCATACCGCAAATATTGATTCTTGTTTTTAATTGAATTGATTGCGTTTTTTAATTTATATATAATGCTATATAAGTGCAATTATCCACTAATTGATGATATTCTTGTCTCGATTCCTGACATTTATACTTTTTAATACAATTTGTTCAGGTTTTTTATTTGGTTCAAATAAAATAATTAATTGACACTTATTTTATAGAAGAATTAAATTGCAGTCAAATTTTCGATTGTTCATCGTGCATATCTTTTGGGTGTTCATGGTGTGGTCAGGTTGATTATATTTAAATAAGATTTAAAGGATAATTACACGGACATACGATGTTTCCCCATTTCTCGTGACTCTAATAATTGCAATAACACAATAAATAATACAAGCTATGCTATAATAACTGTATTTATAAAATATTTTATTTCATTAGAATAATATTGATGCAAATTCGGGTCAGTTATATACTGAAACAATTAAACTAAATCTCAGACCAAGTTTATATAATTGTTAATATTAGTGAAGATTCCGTACTTACAACGAAAATCAAAGTTCTCAGTAGTAATTCCTCTAAACTTGACGTGTATTTTCTGGTCGATGGGAGTAAGTCATTAAGTGAAGGTCGCCTTACTATTGCTTCAAAATTGTCACTAGCCCGTATTCACTTAAAATTAACTTTTTAAAGTAAATAAATTAAATTCTGATGTGTTTACTCATATTCGAGTTGGAATGGGGATTTTCGATGATAAACCGACTCTACCCTTTACTGATGATTCTCGTTTGAAGTAAATTTAGTGCTTAATTCCATTTTAGAGCTGGGGGTGGCTGTGGAGGTGATATCTGCTATTTTGGATATTCTTATTACAATGCTATGTCTCTGAACAACCAGACTTATGATTTTTCAGTATATAACTTAATATCTTAACTGTGATTTAGCAAAAATTAAACACTTTGCCTTCTGGAAGTCGAATGTCTGACTCCAATGGAGGATTCGATGCTTTACTTCAAGCAATGACGTGTGAAGTAATCAAATTATATAGCCAATATTAGTCTCAAATTGGTTGGTCGGATCCAACAAGAATAATAGTATATCTCTCAAACTCACTTCCACGGACAGCCGGGGAAGGACAGGTATGAATGATGAGTAAGTATAATAGTTGGGATATATTTTAACAACCAATGACCGAAAGTGTCATTTAGTGGATTCAAAATATGATAATTATTCACTTTTACAAGTTAGGGTTGCGTGATTGATTTTTAAACAGGACTATCCCTCTGTTGAGGATATTGCACTACTCTCAAGGGAAGGGCGATTTCGAATATTGTTTGTAGTCAATTCTACTTTTGCTGATTTTTATAAACAAATCAGTGAAAATATTCCTGGCAGTCATTTGGTTACATTTGACAATAATATTAGTAAACTAGATATACTTACTAGTCTGAAAGTATGTACTTTGTTTTAATATAGATTTTAATAAATTCAATTTCGCTTGATTTGGGTCCATATAATAACAAATATAATGTCAAACTACGTTGTCCGAATACTGAACTACATTCTTTTCCTGTAACGTGCTTAGCATCAAAATGGAAACAATTTGAAGTCGAAATGACTGGTGAATATTCCTTAAAAGAAGAAACCTCTAACTTTTTGGAAACATTTGGAATTCCTTCAACTATCAAATTTGTAGTTGAACAAAAATTTTCCCGTTCTTGTCAAGTGACCAGTCATTACTCACAATTAGATAAGGAACGAAACTTATTTGACAAATGAAGTTTGTAACGAAGGAACTACATGTCAATACAATGACACTCTTTCTTTAATAAATGAATGCATAAAGTTAACATTTGACTTTTTTAATTGCCTAGACCTGGTAGCCAGTTAGTATGTTCAGGGAGAGGAATATGTATAAATGGGAAGTGTGAATGCGTTAACAACTTCACTGATTTATCTGATAATTTGGCTAATAATATTGCAAATGACAAATATTGCGAGATAGCTACTGGATGTTCAAGGTATAAAGGAGAACTATGTGGAGGTAAGTCTATTAAGCAACATTTTAGGCAATGGAAGATGCATTAATGGCAAATGTTTTTGTAACCCTGGATACACTGGACCCGATTGTGGCTGTAGTAACAGCATTGATAATTGTATGACGCCACGAACAGACTTACTTGGAGAATATGTAATTATTTATTACTTTACTTTAAATTAGCAAATTTGCAGCGGAGTTGGTCAATGTGTTTGTGGAAAATGTCAGTGTACTGACGACTCTTTGATGGAAGGTTCAAAATGTGAGATCACTAACAAGGTTTTAAGTCGATATTCAATCTAAGAACTATTTTTCTTTGTGTGCTTTTCACCAAAAATGTGTGATGTGTATTGTCAGCGGGAATACGACTTGTGATTCAATTTGTAATGCAAATATGGAGACGATTGTGTCTTACAGAAACGAATTAGACCAATACAATTGCTTTGTAAATATGCCCAATAAGTGTCGTGTACAATACAGTGTTTTTGTATTGACGAATGGGAAGCATTCTGTTTTTTTACAGGAGGAGAATGGTTATTTTTCATTTGATTAGTGCAGGCTGCCACTTTCGAAAAACCTCGAGAGTTATTTGGGAGGCTACTTTAGTCGTGATTGCATGGTTTTTACTAGGAATTGTCGTTTCAATTATTTTACGTTGTCGCGCTATACAAGTTAATAAAGAAGAGTGCGAGAAATTTGTAAATGACAGTAAAGATATTGTGTGGAAGGTATAATAGTATTATTTATGTTAAGGATGTTCTAACACATACAGATAGTCAATATTCTGATTTTAGAGGTCACAATTATTATATTGGTGAAAATAATCTTTAATAAATTTCTCAAAGTTGCAGATAATAAAATTACATGTAAATGACGGAAGAAGATATGTATCCTGTATATATAGGAATTGTAGGTGTTTTTGAACAATCATATATCTACCTTTAAAGTTTATAGAAAGATTTGTATTCTAGTAGGTCTGAATGATGAAGCAAAGCATCACTTCTAATTCTTTCTAACAAATTGAACTGATTTAGTAATCGAAATCTATAATGGCTTCGAAATCAGTAATTTTGACGATTTGTGCTCTCAAGTTTTAATCAATGTCAAACATCACAAATTTTACATGCTAGCCTCCTTTGTAATTTGGTATAGCTCGGAACTTGTAAACTCGCACTTTTTTTTTGTAAATCACCTGAAGTTACAATTAAAATAACAATGCATGCACCGCATTAATAATTAACTTAGGTGTCCAAATTAAAATTATTTTTACCTTCTGGTTTGCTCTCACTATTATTTTCGAGAATTATTTATCTTACAAGACTTTACTCTCAATGAAAATTAAATTCTAAAAGTTGTTTTTAATAAAAATTTAACTTTAAAACTTGCATTTCAATATGTAAAAAATGTATCTTTTAGATAAAATAAAAAATTTCAATAATTTTGATCATCGGCTTAAAAATTCATCTATTTACGCTTGGGCTTGGACATGTGTCAGTCCCAATTTTGTTAGTGGGGGTGGGGGTCCACAATTTTGTCGACCAGTCGTGCAAGAAGAGTACTAGTAGAATACCTTGCCAAACTCAACTCAATGACGTTGCCAGGAAGGCCTTAGAACAGTGTTTCTTAACTTGGTCCCCAGAAATATGTTTAGGACAGTTAATTTTTATGAATAGAAAAATTATATATTCATTTGTCTTGGCAATGTCTTGTCTTGTTATTCTGAAAAGTAAAGTTCGTAACTGACGTAAGGTTGAAGACGATACCAACACTGTACCAAAAATTAAACAGCTAGTTTCTGAGAAGCAGGATAAAAAATCACACTAGCTCTAAATACTATGATTTTTTAATTTTGTTAGCTTTTTTAATTAAATTGTTTTGTTACTGGTGGTCCCCAGAAAAATTCAACAGACTAAAGTGGTCCCCAGTCAAAAAAAGCTTATAAAACACTGCTTTAGAGTCAGCTGATTTCTCTTCTACTCTAGAGTCAATCGGCCTTTTTCGGAGCGACGGAAAGCGTTCTGACGTGATAAAGATTTTTCCTTTCAGGAAAGGCAATTCCCTGATTTGAAATGCCACCTGCATAGACTCTTTTTTGGCGACGATTCTTCCCAAGACTTGCAGCATCCCGGGCTCAGTCACTGCTTAGGTTGAAGAGTCAAAGATGTGTATTCCGGACGCTTTGGAATTTGTCCCCTTGCCTTTGAAACCTCAGGAATTTTCGGCAGGGCTGCGAATTAATTCATCACCGACATTAATAGGAGAATCTCTTCGAAAACAAATGACCAGAGGGAGATGAACTGGTTCTTTCAGCAATTTTCGGTCGCTGAACTCTTCGGAAATTGGCTTAAGCTCTCGACTATCTATTCAACCAATTACCCTGGCTAGCATCTAAATTTGTTTTTGTTATAATTTGAATGCTAAATAATTCATTATAATTAAGTTTTTAGCGTCATTTTAATTAAAAAATGGTTTCGTCCAAATGATATTATAGTCTCAATGCTTAGGTTACGTAAAAATAATAGTGAATACCAAAATCTTGTAAATGTACTACTCCAACATTTAGTAAGAAACTACATCTAAATTTGAAAAATATTAACTTATGAAAAAAGCGAATCAATTTATGATAATTGATGATCGGTATATTCAATTCCTGCCTTTTCAGGGGATTTAAACCTTGTTCATTTACTTGATTTATTTATCAATTCACGTTCCTGTCTTCCTAATTAAGCTACGTAAGATGTCTCTTTTTAAAAATATTTAGAATGTTATTCATTTAGAAAATTAATAAAACGATATTAATGATCAAAAAGTGGTTGGTTAAAATATATTTTTATTGAATGTAAATTTTTTAACATCAAAATCTGTGAAAAACTTACAAAAACATATTTTATTGACCAAGAATAAATATAGATGTTTAAAATTGAATTAATTAGATTCAATAAGTCCACAAGGTAAGATCACCATTGAGGTCTGTAGAAATAAGTTGATCACTATTAGGAGACCATGCGACAGATGATATCCCATCGCTATGAATATAATGCGTCTAATCACAACCTCTTGAGAGGCCCTGTATGTTCAAACTGAGTGACTAATTTTGCTGTATCTGCTTCCCAAATAAAAACAGAACCATTATCTGCTCCAGCGGCAACGTAACGGTTGCAAGGACTAAAAAATTTTAAATAAAATTAATATTTCCTGACCTGATACTTGGTTTTGAAAAAGGGAAGTCTACAAAATACTTATCAGAACTAAAAAACGGTTAAATCAAAAAAAACGCAAATGTTTGGACAATCTCCCATTTGCGCATATCAATTTTAACCAAATTCCTCCCTTGTAAGGAGCAAATTACATGATTATCTAAAATTAGCAATATAATGCAACCAGAGCACAAAGCAGCCCCAGTGATTCTAGTATCCAATTTAGTGTGTGTCATTTGTTTGTCATAACCCTCTCTTGTATCCCATTCTCTCAAGGTTTTATCAAAATGAGAGGTCATGACAACTTCAGTTGGAAAAGGGAGAATATCAACTACAGAAGAACCAGAATGAATGCTACAAATGTCTAATCAAGTTAACAAGTTATCAAATACTTGTTCTTTTTTCGACATCAAATAGTTTGAGTATACGGCAACCAGAAATCATTTTTTTGGTCATTGAATTCGATTTTATAAACGCAACAGCCATAACTTTTGAATAATGATGATTCGTGAACTGAATCGTAAATAATTAAATTCAAAACCAAAGATTTGTTGGTTAAAAGGCTCCACGCAGGTACACTCAGGTCATTAGAAGATGCGGCAAGATAATTATTCTCAGCATCAACAGCCACACAATTAGCACTGAGACTGCAGATACTATAGTGCCTATTTTCAACTAAAATATCTAAAGGATAACAAATTTTTCCTATATTACTGTTGGAAACTTTGAAACTATTTACAGATCCATTAGCATAGCTGGCAAATACCATTTTGTTAGAGAAAACTGCATGATTTGCAGCACATTTATGCAATTTCTACAATGTTGTTATTGAAAAATAAAAAATTACAATTTTAGAGCTATTTTTCATTTTATCTGGAATTTTTGGTTTATTTCTAATAATCAGACATAATAATCTCACTCAAAATCACACATTTCTTGTTTTGTGTTATCGGAAATTCTAATATTTATTATAAAACGATAAACGAAAATGATGTGGCTGATTTTTTTCTGATTGCTTCGTCGGCTTTAATATCTTGTATCATAATCTGATAATTAGCAATATCCTGAGCTTTTCTGTCGAGACATTCTTGCAATTTGAATTTATCCGACTCTAATTCCTACAAAAATTCAATTAAAATTTTGACGGAATAAATTTGTTGATTTCTTATCAGCTGGTTTGAAAGTGTTTCTGTTTCAGTTTTTAGTTCTTCGTTGAGGCACGTAATTTCTCCCAATCTAAAGATAAAACATTATTCGCAATACTCTTCACAAATGCGAGTCAACTGTTCCTCTTGTTTCTCAAAAACAATTTTATTCTCCGCAACGGTTATTTCTTTTTCTTTGTTTAAAGCTTCTATTTTATTATGTAGTTCAATTATTTGTTTAGAAAACTATATCTATAATTAGTTTATCTAACCACAATGTTTTCTTGTTTCAATTCTGATTCACTTTTCTGAAGTGCTTGATAATCATCTTTATTTACACTTTATCAATATTTACTACAAATTTACTTTTTTGATATAAAATTTTCTAAATCTTCCACTTTTAATGTAAGTTGTGAGTTGATAATTTGTAGGTTTTCTATATTAATTCTATTTTCGGCAATAATACTGATCGCATGATTATCTGCAAAAGTAATAAATACATTTTCATACAATTTTCTACAACAGTCGAATATGTTTCATTTACAGATTTTCTTTGAGCAATTAAACGAGAGAATAATAATCTTGCATTTTCTGCATCACATTCAAAGTTTATCATATTTCAAATAAGCAATGATTTTAAATTAAATTCAAATTTTTAATGTAGTTTTATTAATTTAATAGATCAAATTTTTAGTTCATTTTTAATATTATTAAAAACTACCACTGCGGATATCGTCAGGAGTGACAGATGGCGATGCACTATTTATAAAAAAAATTAAAAGACACACGACCATCCTCGTTATCGAAATGTCTAAAGCCTTCGATTGGGTCCATTGTCATGACATACTTATCGAGGTCCTACAAAGTTTTCTGGATAATGAAGAAATGAGAATGATACTGTTTGGTAAGACAGAATAATCAGTTCATATTGAATCGTCTTTCTAAGGGCGGTTCAAAACGAATGTCGGCACACTCTAAAAGACTCTCTATCGTCTCGGCTGCATGTAATCTACCTTGAACCCGCGCCGACAGATGTGAGAACTTTCTACGATAGCTCTGTCACCGAAATTGTCTATGTGGACGACGTTGACTTCGCTTCAGGTAACGCTCTAATCGAAAAATTCTCAGAATACACTTAATAGATAATTTCTCATAATCAACATATCTAAAACCGAATTCACTGCGAAAAAACGCATAGACACCAGAGTTTGCAAAACTTGTAGAAATGTACGAGAGAACGAAGACATTATTCGCGAAGGTTGCTGGCTGAATAGAATAGTCATAAAAGAATTTAAATCGATTATATAAGCTGTTAAAAAAATTAATAAATATTTTGTAAGAAAAAAATTAGCGGAACGAGGTTTCGATCCTCGGACCTCTGGGTTATGGGCCCAGCGCGCTCCCACTGCGCCATTCCGCTGTTAGAAACATGACATTAGAGGACGCATGAAGCTGCCTTTATTGCCAGACAATGGGCTGATGCGGTCAAAAAAGAATAATAGCGCACTATCGTTAGGGATATCCGCCTTAAAAACCAATACGATTTGGGACGTCGCCTGTGATTGTAGATCTCCTGATTGACATTGATTGCCTTTCATCCCAAGGAACCGGAAGTCTTAACTGGAAATGTAATTGTTAATGAACGCTTTGGTCATCTACTATCTTCATATCCGCACTGGTATTGGCCAAGTACACACGACTGATGCCAACGATCTCCGGATCCTCCATGCTATCAAATGCTATTAAGACTGATTTTCATATTAAACATTCCACACGCATTCGTTTATTAACTGCCTTAGATCTTTAGACAGCCACGTCGGCTTGTTTCTCCCGTAAAACTTTATTGACATGCCCAAATTACTGTACTCCCACGCACCATGTTATGAATGGGGACATTCTTACTGTTCTTGGGAACTCACTTCGTTCGAAGATTGAATCTATATGCAATGTCGAATTTGAAGATAGAGCCAAACATCACTCTCTATACACCACGGATATCTCGGACTCCAGTGCCCGAATGATGTCATACTGTTTGCATATTTTTCGTCACTTTCTTCATACCAGAAACTTATGACCACGGTTCTCTCAACTGATTTTGAACATTACGTGTCATCTGAGTCATCATTTTGGCGGTCCTCAAGTTGTTCCTTACATCCATCGATCAACATCGTTTGACCTGCTTTGAGACGACCTGTCGTCTATAAATAATTTTTGCTATTTATTTGTAGGTTTCTTAAATGTTTTAATTATTATAAATCGTGGAATAGCTATGTAGTTTTACTTTGTTGTGAAATAAATAATCAAACGATATATTAAATATTTTTGATTGACATTGTATAAGTACATGAAAATAATTATATATTATACAAGTATGCCAATTTGCTCAGCATGGTTCCAATTTTGATAGTAATCTCAAGTATTTTCATTAAAACAAATTTGATCTGAAAATTATTAATTATATTTAATAAGCATGTTAGATGTATTAATAATGTGTTTTAAAATATTTTATGAATAACCTCTTGAAATCTATTTAATTAATATATAATTTCTTTTTCGAAGATGAATAATCAAATTCAATATAATTTTGTAATCAAAAAACAATAGATTTTTTAAAAATATAGCATGATATGTTTTGAAAAAATTAAAATGTGTTCAAGTAATCATACAATTTAATTGAATTTAAAGAATAAAATAATGATCGTTTATGAAAAGTATTAAAAAGTGTGGTTAATAAAAACTCGTTTCTATTTATCCAAATACATGTTTTTTTCAGGTTGATTTGAAATTAACTCACTTTATGAAAATAATTCAACAAATTTTGATAAAAAATATTTAAAAAATCTTAACTGATTTTTAAATCACGTGCTGCGCTCAATAAAATTACATCCGTTAATGTCTTTTTTAATTTATGGATTTCCTCTATAATAATTGAGCGGAAACCTTTCATCATCTTTTTAATGTAATGTCTAAGTAAAGGGTCATTTGATACTATGCTAAAAAAGTTCTCCATTCTTGACATTAAAGCATCAAAAATAGAATTTATTTCATGTTATGAAGATGAAATTATTTCAATTTTTATTACTGAGCTAATTTTATAATTATGTCAGCTTGTTTAAATTACAGATGAGTTTATTGTTTTATTAGATAATATTCTATTCGACACTGGCTTTGTATAAATAACAGAATAAATATATTTTAGGTTAAACTCAATTTTTGTTAGAATTAAACATTTAAATTCTTCTCTTATGTGTCCCATGAGAACCAATATTAAATTCATTTTATATTGATTTAATATACAAGTTTATCTAAAACCATCAGATTCAACGATAAAAAGTATTTTTAAGAAATTTCTAATTCAAACTAAAATATTACTTTCAGACGCCGCGTAAACTGCCGCAATAATATAATACAGAATTTTCTACGTTAATCTGCACTATTTCTAAAACTAATCACTGCACAGTAAGATTCAATTGTTTCTATGCACCTTGCTGATTTCCCGTCTAATTTTTTATTCGAAGCAAGTTAGTATAATATGAGTGGTCAAGGCAGCACGGGCTTGCACAATTTTTATATAACGATTTATTATTTGATGCATAGCTAGATTTAAATTTATTGAAAATTAAGCGATCGCTGTGTTTTAGCTGTGAAAAATTTTGAAGATTTTAAGTGTTATCAGAGTTAAGTAGAGTGGGCGTTTGAAATGTCTTTTCGTTTGATATAAACTTTTTATGATTTTAAAGTACTAATAATTTGAAGAACCCCTAGAAAGATAAAGACTAGCCGCTTTAAAATTACCTAAAGTAGTGCACTAATTATTGAGTGTGTTCCCTATAACCGGAAAAGGGCAATCTTTATTTATTTTTCAGACTTTTTAATTTACTAATAACTCTAGAACGCAAGAACTATGAAAAAAACCGACTTTCCAAAATCGAAAATAAAAGATTATTATGAAATGAATTGTAACGAAAATATAATTCCCTATATGCGAAAACAACCCTATGATCTCTCAAGGGAGCATTATTTTATTCCTGATCTTCATGTTAAATATGATTATGACCATATGCACTCCTATCAACCTTACATATCTTCATGTTCATTTGTCGATAATACTTTCCAACAAAATCCATACCAGTATATTGAACCACCAGGTTGTCCAAGTTTAACCCAAACATATTTAAACACAAATTATGATGAAAATATAAATTATCAAAATTGTACAAATCCTTTGTTTTCAAATCAAATTATGGTGAATTCAACTCATTATGTTTGTAAATGGCTAATTGAAAATGATATAAATATTTATTCCAAAATTATTTGTGAAAAAATGTTTATATCACTTAATGATTTTGTTCATCATATTACCGCTGATCATGTAGGTAATTCAGATAGAAAAGAACATTGTTGTATGTGGCTTGATTGTACACGAACATGCAAACCATTTAAAGCAAAATACAAGCTTGTTAACCACATACGAGTTCATACTGGCGAAAAACCATTTTGTTGTAACTGCTGTGGAAAGTTTTTTGCTCGGTCTGAAAATTTAAAAATCCATCAGCGAACTCATACTGGTGAGCTGTTTTTCAATATCAATTTAGGAGAAAAGCCTTTTATTTGTACATTTGATGGGTGTGGTCGACGTTTTGCCAACAGTTCGGACAGAAAAAAACATTCCCATGTTCATATAACAAACAGACCATATTTCTGCAAGTATAAAAGATGCAAGAAAAGTTATACTCACCCATGTTCTCTTCGAAAGCATTTGCGTATGCACGAAGAAACTGAAATAACCGAATATCCCACAAACAAGATAAACATGAATATAAAAGATACAAATTTAAATTTTTATGATTTAAATTCTAACGGATCACAAAATGAATCGGAAAATTCTTGTTTAACAATTAATTAAGCAAGTCTAACATAATGATTGAAATTTTTGAATATAAATGTCAGACATTTTTTTATTTTAATTATTGAATTAATAACTATAAAATGAACAGAAGTAACAAAATCCGTATATAAGCTTCACTATTTTAAGATATATTAAAAAACATTTAGATTCTGTATTGTTTACATGTAAAATAACATTTTTATGAGAAAGCCTGTATACTTTCCTTTAAAAATAAATTCCATAATTCTCCTATTTTTAAACATTAATTTAAATAATATGATTTTGGAAAGCGCCCTGGTAGAGCGTTGCGAGCGATCCATCAATGTCAATGACTGTCAAAAATAAAAATAATCTATTATATCAAAGTTAACTAAGGTCAATTATTGACAATTAACAAATGATAATTAACTATTATTTAGAGTCGTCTTAAATTTTTTTAGTCGCCTTGAATGAACCTTCTTAATAACCCCAGCACTATTTTCGGCTTTGACAAAATTGTTAGACAATTTCTCGACAATAGTTACTAGATCCCCATACGGATGCTGAAATTTTTTTAAACGAAGAGAAGAATTCTTCCCATAATCTTTTTATACGAACCTTCAAGTAATTAAAAATAAAATACAATATCTCCAACATCTAACTCATATTTTGATCGATGGACTCGCATCTTCCTATTCATTCTTCTATAATATGAAAACTGCAAATTCACTCTTTCAAAATTAAACAGGTACTCACCATCTTTACTAATAAATAACAATAAAAAACCTTTATTATAAATGTCGGGGTTTTCTAAAACTTCAATTTCTTGTATATCAGAACTTTTTGGATTTTTCTCAACATCTGATTCAACAACAGTGTAAAATGGAATAATCCCTAGAAAATAAAAAAATGCAATTTACAGATGGATAAATAAGCTCCCTGATTCTACAAAAATACAGCCTTTCAAATGTGTTCAATCCATTCTTTTTATCATTCGAGGCCATATAAATTAAAATGTGAAGATTTTTGAATTCTATCCCGTTATCAGACTGTAAATATCTACAAGGGCAATGAAAATGTTATTTGATTTTTCAGCCTCTTTTTTGCAATTTTCCGCATCTCCTGTGTGTTGGTTGAGGCAATAACAAGCCTGTGATTAGATAATAAATGTTAATGATGAAGCTATCCGTCTATTAAAACGAATTTTTTAGTCTTCTTTTTTAGTTTATACTTCCAAGAAGCTGATATATTCAGTTTTTGTCCTTTGAAGATAGATTTTATTATGTTGTACTCTTAAGTATTTTTATGATGATTGCTAGGCATAGGATAAATATTGCTTCGAAAGCATGAAAGAATTCGTTGATATTTTTCTGAAGACATAAATCTCCACATGTTGACATTTGAATATGATTTGAAAATGAGGTCATTTTTAGATTCATAATTTTTATCTCAATTTTTCTTGAATCACCAGCTTTCAAAAACAAAATTTTTAAATTTCTCCATCAGGTTTTTTGTGCTTTACTAGGGCACGTGTCAGTCTCAATGATACAATTGTTGCGGATCTGGACGAATTAATAAAGTCTTTTAAAATTTTATGTTGTGAAAAAAATCTTTTTAATTATTCAACTTTCTCTTTTCGTAATTTGGAATTTAAGGGAAAGTCTTAGTTGAACTCGGGATTTAGTGAATTAAAATGCCGAAAAAGATTTCCTCTTTAAGGAAATGAAATGATTTTATTGCATATCATACATGTGTATCGTATAGTCTTCTTCCCATTTGGCATTAAATTTATATCGTTTTGTTGCGCCTCAAAAATATAATTAGCAATTTATACATCAAAGGCGATCGACCAAGAAATGCGCCTCGATCGAAACGCAAAATAAATAAAAAATTATTCAAAGGCAATCGACTGGTTGGCCACCCCTGGCCTAAGCTTTCGCTTGTGTCAACAACACAATTTTTTGAGAGCAAGAAAGAACAAATAGGTTAGTTATTCTAACTCATTTCGAATTGTGGCATGAATGAGTCTCTCTTATCTTTTAAGTTTTCTTTTTACTGGCGTTCAAAACTAGGAAGCGCATTACGGGCCGTAGATCCGGGCGATACATTGTCAACGATTTCAATCATTTAAACAAATAATTATATATTCGTGTTTTTCATTCGATAAAGATTACAAATATATTTTTTTAATTTACAAATTCAAAATTAGGAAAACCACGAAGATCAAATTTATGGCAGAACCAGAAATACGATTAACCTCACTGAGACTGGATTACTACCAGAGTAACGTGAAACAGGGCGGAGTGGGGGAAATGCATAAATAGGATCTGTTAGCAAGTGAACTTGGAATTATTTATAAATAAAATTTTGAGATAATCCATGCGGTACTTTTCTCCTTTCTTGATAGGTCTAAAAAAAGGTTGTGCAGAAAGTCGACAGACAAATCGTTAAAATTTAATAATATATATTCGTATTAAAAAACTAGTTAACTAGCATTCGGATTCTTCAAAAGTTTATTTATTTTAAAACTTTTTAATTTTTTATTAAATTTTGTTTGATTATGAATAAACAGTAATTAATAAGTATTACTCAATAAATTATTAGCTAAGATCCAGTTTAAATTTTGTTAATTTTTAATAAATTAAATATTCAATTAATTCAAATTTTTTAGAAGTGTAATCCTGCTAATTTTATCACATGACCAGTCCAACAAATAATAATCAGCATAGAGTACAATAATCTTCTAAACCTATAGATGCCTTCTAATTCTCGTTTTCATCCATATAACAATTTTCCATTGGGTGAATCGTATTGCGATGAAGATGACGTAAATCAGACATTTCCTACTCTTGTAAACTATTATTTTATTATTCACAAAGACTTTGGCCAATATGAAATACTCTAATTTCAAAATTTCTGACCATTCGACAGATCATAAGCGTAGTATTGAAGAAGCGGTAAATTATAGATTTATTTATTTCCTAGACTAAATGGCTTATCGATAATTTTGAATATTCTGAGGGATTTTCCATAGCTCGTAGAACAATTTACCTTATGTATCAGAACGAATGCAAGATGCAGAAGAGGGAAAGTGCATTGGATCAAGCAACTTTGGGAAAGATTTTGCGAAAAATTTTCTTTCCTAGTTCGATAAGGAAAATAGGCACGCAGTTACTTTTTTATGATTACTCACTAGGAAAAATTCTAGATACCATTACTACGGAATTCGCCAAAAAATTGCTTCTGAAACAGTCGATATTAAAGAAATCGAGTTTTTATTTTTACCTAATTTCTAGATCACCAGATCACAAAACTACTTTTGATTTTTCCAATTCTACGCAATTTCGTCAATTTCCTAATATACCAATCACGGTTCCATCATATTGCTCCCAGGATGCATTTCTTTTTGTAGAATTATATAAAAATAACTTAGCCGTTGTTTTGTTGTTTATTTGTATTTTAGAAATCCTATGAGTATTTTATTAATCGGCAGTTTCAAGCAGTCTTTGACACTTGGCGAGTTTTTTGGTTTGGAGAATTCTCGTTTGAAAATAAAAAGTTCGTTTCATTTATAATAAATAGATTGGGAAAAGTTGAGTTGAATTGTCTAATTAAACAGAACTCTATTCTTTCTTTTTTATTCCAAACTGATTGTATATTCTTTCAACATTTGCTTGATATGTGTGTTCCCGACGACTTTACATCGGGCAACAATTTATTAATATTTTTAGTAGTGCCTGTTGATGAATTTGACAGTTTTATCATAAATGTCGAGGAAAAAAGCAAATCTATTGTAGAATGTCGGTCTAATTCCATTCTTACAGCCATTAAAGTAAAATGAAACTGTTTATTTACTAAATTAGTCTGGCGTTGCCTCCACTTTTGTACATTTTTATAAAATTCGTTTATCGTTGCAAATTTTATCCAAAAACTTGAGTCAAATTAGAGAGAACGACAAAGGAAACGAAAGTATGATGAGAGAGATTACTAAGATAGACTTTTCCAATATTCGAGTAAATATTAACTTCGATTTTTAGAGTCAAATGAAATGGACGTGTAACTGCGAGGAAGATATGATTATCGCAATTGAATCCTCTTTTATTACAGGAGTCAAGCATTTTCTAAATTTGAATGAGTGGAAAAATTGGGTTCTGGAAGTCATTGATAATTCTACTCACTGGTCTGAACCCATTGAAACCAATTATCGTTCTTTGGTTTCGTATTGGTCAACATTCTTGTAAATTTATAGTTTAATCTGTATAGGAATCTGGTGATTCGAGAACTTTTTTTTATTCGCTCATCTATTTTATGGAACTTTCATCTTTTTCAATATATGTGTCAAAATTATATGCACTACGTTTGCAGAACAAGGATTGGATATAATCTAAAAACAGCAGCTGCTGAAATGATTTCTAAGACTGTTAATCTTTCCAAACTAAGAGATATTGTGGAAAGTTATTCTGTCGAAAATAATCAGGGTTTATTGTATGATATTCCTTTTTCATAAATAAAGTAGCTTCAATAAAAACTTTTCTTTATATGAGAATAATTTAAATGTAATCCGGTATGAAAAACTGTTCAATAAAATAGCTCATTTTGTGTAAATAAGTGTTTAAATTATACTCCTATTATCAACATTCAAAAATTTTCCCACACCGCAGGCTTTTCCGAAAACACATTGTTAGAATTTTTTAGGTTATATAGTCAAACTTCTATTGCTCACCACATTTTTTAAAATAATTAAAAACTTCTAAAGAAACATCTATTGCTCGCCAAATTCTAAATTCGCCACTATTTTTTCTAAATTCGATGGTTTTTTGTCGGCAGTAGTGGAGTGCTGGTGTGTTTTTGATGTTCCTGTCGGGTTGTTGCTGTCGTGAGATTGTGACTTAAGTTGTTTTTGATCATATTTGCGGATGCGAAGAATTGGGTTAACAAACATATGACAATGGAATATATAGCCTCTGTTTTTACTTCAATCTTAAAAAAACATTTCACAAAGATCAATCAATTATCTCAGGCTATAGAAAGAAAAAATACTTGATAAGAGTCGGAAAACCTGTTTTAAGTTATCCAGAAGATGTCCAAGAAAACGATTTATATATTTTCACAGTCCGAATAAAATTTTGATTTACTTGGTAAACAAATGCTGATTTTTCAATCAGTTTATTGGCAAATACTCTTTTATATAATAAACTTATTTTGGTATCAGAAAAAATTATTATTTATCTCCACATTTGTCCAGTAGAAGCCAGCAGTAGAAGAATGTATCATTTCCAGTTTATAAGAAAAACTCAAAGGTGTTTGTGTGAAATTAAATGCGTAATACTCTTTGAAAAACAATTTTCACAAAAAGCAACTTTGTTTGCTCTTATGATTTAAGTGAATTGTGCACATTTTAGAAATAAAGCAGAACATTATCACCATAAAAGAATTTTTCAAAACACTCAGTAAAAATTTCTAGGTCGGTCACGTACTACGGTGCCTGAAGTCCTAAACGATAACCTAAAGCAAGTGGAAAGAATATTAAAAGACGGAGAAGACCTCTGGATCCTGGTATCGTTATTCCTATATAATTATTATATCAGCTTAATAAATATTAAACCATAATAATTTGACGACATTAACTCAGTTTGGTAAAACAGTCGACTGTCTGTTTGCGGTGGTCGGGTATTCTACGATTAATAAAAACAAAACTCAGCTACAATCCAGGATTTCTTGTCTCCAAATATGAAACTGTAAACGGGGAAAACATGAAATTAATTCACTCAATAACAATTAGAGAAAACATTTTCTTAACCGAATCAATTTTTTAATAAATTTCTTTTGATCAAATAAGAAAATAACAAAAATCAAAAAAAGAAAAACTAGTCAGAACCATATGCGCTGATCAACTATCATCAGATCATACACCAATCCTAATACAAACTCATGCCCTAATCAACATTCCGAACAATAAAACTTTCATACACTACAACAGAGTCAAATGGAGTCTCTATAAAAATGAAACCGAAAAACTTTTCTCGGAAATTACCTGGGAGAAATGCCTGTCAAATATATATAAATCCAACAAGCTTTTCACCGATATTATCTCGAAAGCAGCGAAAAGACACATCCCCATGGGGAACATAAGGAAATACAGCCCGAACTACACCAAAGAAATAGCAGATTTAATGAAAACCTGTGACAACTTTAAACACAATACGTCTCGGTCAGGAATCACGGATATTGCCAACCGACCAAGGGAACTAAGCAAGAAGATATCTAACAAACTTAAGGAAAGGAAAAAAGAAAACTGGCGTCAGTTCGCCAATACCTTCAACTACAAAACAAAAACACTCTTCAAAACAATAAACAGCATCGTTAACTCCAACAACGGAGAAACTCATGAATCTATAAAATGGTCTACCACTGAAAAAGAACTTTCCAATCTGTTGATGAAACATTTCAAGAACATCAGCCACCGCACACGAGACTCACTCACACAAACCACGATTACAGAAATACCATCCTGACTACAATTCCAATCCATTCACCCAAGATAAAGTAAAAAACGTAATTGCCAACCTCAAACAATCCCATGCAACTGGACCCGACAACATTAGCAGTTTCCACCTCAAAGGTCTCGGTGATCATGGATTAAAATACTAAATGAATCTTTTAACAATAACACCATCCCACAAATATGGAAAATTGGGAAAATTGTCACGAAATTAAAACCACATAAACCAGCTCCTGACCTATTATCATACAGACCAATCAAACTTCTGTGCACCTCTTCAAAAATAATGAAACGTCCAATTTTAAACAGAATATCTCATAAACTTTCAATTAGCAAAACACAACATGGTTTCAGACAATATCATTCAACGACAACTCTACTCACAAATATGACAAAAACAATATCAAACGGATTCCACAAAAAAACTTTCTTCTATGGACAATATTAATCACTCTGGATCTGAGCAAAGTTTTTGACTCCATTCCGCGACTTCCACTAATAAACAAAATCATCAACACAAATATCGATAATAACTCAAAACGATAGATCCAATTACCTCAGTGGGAGACAAGGTTATGTCCAACTCAACAAAAAACGCTCAAATACATGCATCCTCCCCAATCGAGTACGGCAGGGCTCAGTCCTATCCCCACACTTTTCAAGTTCAACCATTCATTGATACTCTGTATAACTGGATCACTCTAAACGGGCTATCCCTATCACGAACCAAATCATCAGCCACTTTTCTAACAAATAATACATGAGAACACAATTTCACTTCGACAATCATGGGGGCCGCTGCTGTCAAAAACACTCCTTTAGAAGTTACAATCAATCCAAAACCAAACACTTAAAATCATTACTGGTCGTATGAAGTCTACTCCAACCGACCATGTGCATCAGGAAACTAACATGATCAAACTTGCAGCCCACTTCGATATCTTTGAAACCCAATTCTTCGCCTCCGCGAGTATGACCTAAGAGGTCTGTCGGTTTTCTTTGTGCCGCGTTCCTCCCAATTTCAGGGGGAATATTATTATTAATAAGCACACCGCAAAATAACGTTAGTAAAGTTATCTCGCTTGTGCCACCCTCTCCTGGATGCGTTTTGTTAATCGCTTCCAAGTCCCTCTGTTCCTCGATAGTTCCCTCAGGTGCTCAAGATCGTCTGCTGATTTCAGCCCTTTTCAATCAAAGTTAGGTCCTGGTGCAGGAGTTGGTAGAGTGTTTGTGGTCTTCCTCGAAAGTTTGTTCCCGGTGGGGGCCGTAGTGGTGTTCCATTGCGAGATTTACAGGTTTTCCCTGTCCATTCTTAGGATGTGACCAAATAAGCCCCATCTATTGCTTCTTATTTCTTCGTCAACGGATGTGCATAAACCCGGGAAGGAAAAGGAAAGCTAAACAGCTTAAGACCAATCATACTACTCACTCACTCACTTCGTAAAATTCTATCACTAATTGCTTTGGAGAGAATTAAAGGCCCACTACGTGAATTTATCGAGCCAGCAAAGTGGGTTTGTCTCTGGAAGATCAACTTCCGATGCTGTTTGGAGCCACAAATGGATGTGTGCTTCATGCCAAAAATATAAAGAAAAGTACCACATAATGGGAATCGACCTATCTAAAGCATTCGACTCAATCAGTAGAATTAAGATGTAAATATTAACGACTCGACCAGGATGTCTATGCTAACTGGGCAATGGAATCATATTACGCAAAGGACGAAGATTCTGCGTCCCGAGGACGCCCACGAAATACATTACCTATTGTAATCTCAAAAGAACTACAACGCGTTAAAAGACAACTGAAAAATGGAGACGACCTAGATACTCTCAGGAGTATAGCATACAACCGCACTCATGGAAAATTATGACCGAAAAGATAGTCTATATGTGGCACATGTGGGACTTATTAGTTTAAATTACATTATGTTCCTAGACAGTGCTAGAATAATAATAATATAAATATTAACGCCACTATTCGACGAAGATTGCATCAGAATAATTCGTTACCTACTCTCCTCCACTCAACTATTTATCCAGGTCAGAAAACAGAAATCTAGAGTATTTGAAACAAACAAGGGCACCCCCCCAAGGAGACGCCTTATCTCCGGTCCTATTCATCGTATATCTGGATGCGACCCTACGAAATGTCAGGAATAATATCCCCAGACATATTACAGAAGTCATCTTTGCAGATGGCATAGATTTCACGGCAACAGACCGCCAACTAGAAGGTACTATGGACAAATAGCCAACACTTTTGAAAAATCACTCCTAAAAATTAACACTGAGAAAACAGAATACACTATAGTGAGGCGATGTGACGAACGACACGAGAAAAATGGAGGCATACAAAGAAACTTGGCACTCTCTTAGGAGATACAGAAGACATGATACGAAGAAAATCACTTGCAACTTTCGCGCTCAAAAGATTAAACAACATATGGTTGAGAGGCAAACAAATTCTTTCTGCTCTCTACTAAAATCAAACTTTACAATATGTTCGTAAAACCAGTCCTACTATACAACTCCTCCTCTTGGGCACTCACAGTGTAGGAAATGGAAAATCTCAATTCCTTCCACAGAACGCAGCTGAAATACATCCTAGGAATCTTTTGGCCAAAACGGATTTCAAACAAACATCTCAGGGGGAATAGGGTTAAATAAATAAAAATGAACTGTTCGTTCCTAGAGCGGATACTCGCTTTGGCGTTCCAGTCTCCTGCGATAATTAATTTGGACGAGTCCTCCAGGCTGATGAGTGTCCTGGCTAGTTCTTTGTAGAAGGAGTCAAGTTTGTCAGTGTTCTTGGCAATCCTGCCGCTGTGAGGGATATAGACATTGATGATGGAAAGCGCTTTCCGGCCCTACAGCCATTTGCAATACCGATATTCGGTCGCTGACCCTCCAGCATCGGTGAAAATGTAAGGAAAAAGACTTGTGTGTCACGAATCCTTGCCCGTAGTGTCTGCATTCAGGAGGCAGTAAAGTTAGGCGATAATCATTATAGGCTTGGTCGACGTCGAGCGTCACTTTGTTTCTTGCAGACAGCCAACCGAAATTCTGTACCTCATCATGTCATACTATAGTACTTGCTGTTTCCAGGTCGGTTTGAGATCCCTTACATTAAAAGACATGATGGACAGTTCATCCGTATGCTTTGCTTGTATTTCAGATATAGTGAAATGAACTTTTAATTATCGATTTGGCCTTCATGCTAAAAAGGTAGAGAATCCCTGATCTATATGTAGTGTGGTATAATGCTAAACAGTGATTATCTTTAAAGACATAATTAAGTGGTAAAATGTATCTATCTTCATTTGTGTCAAATGTATGGAATCAAAAGGATCAAAAAATTGAAAGGACACAGCCATGTCAATAATGTCAACACAAAATGTCGAAATCAGTGTTGAAACGTCAATTATGACAGAAAAATAACTTTAATTGAAATGTGCATTACTTCAAAGACAAGTTGAAGTAGAGAAATTTCACAAATACGATCTGCTTGCAAACGAACTGTCGGTTGTCTATGAAGCAAAGGTAAAGATTATTCCGTATTCTTAACATAGGATGGAGTTGTCTCAAAGTTTTTCAATAAGTTATCTATTGAAGGAGGAAAGAGGGCATATATCCAGTCTGCGCAAGTCTCTTTTTTTCGGGATCAAGTGTTTATTTAATCTCAGTATAAAACCAATCATTAGGTGTATACTGATTGTTTGTAATTTTTGCTATTTCTTCACATGGACAGAGGTGAATTTCTTTATAAAGAGATTACAACTCATCATAACGAGATCCTTTGCAATTTGAAAGTCCATTATTGACATCTAACATTGTCAGACATTGGAGATTTCATAAGTAGTTTAACAAAACAAAAGAAATATTTCGCGCATTTTTTTCCTTCGGCCATTCGGATGGGGCTCCAGAGCTTTCAAGTGATGCTTTTATGTTTGGGCGTAAAAAGAGTTTACACACGTGAGATCCCAGACCCGATGCTTTCCCCTCTGGAAGAGAAATATCGTTATTTTATCGAGCCTTCGGGAGTCCCCCGAAAAAAATCCCTTTAGACTGCAGTTGAGAGTGGAATTCAGAGGGAGTTTTAGTTAGAAAAACAAGGTGATTATAAAGCGATTATACTGATTCAATAATTATTTAGAAAGTTATTCTATTCATTACTTGCAATCAAATTAGTCATTGCAAAAATTGTTTAAATATTTTAAAATAAGGCCATTTCCTCTATTGTGACTTTATTAACGTTAGCTATACCGTTATATTTTAAAAAACAAAAACCTGAAACAAAACAAAAAGCTGATTTTAGTTATCTCTTATAACTATTTAAAGAATACTATTATGTAAAAATTTTTCTCAATATATGCACTAATTATTAGTTTTACATTATTAGTGTAAATTGGAAAACTTTTTTCCGAAATAACGAACCGTCATGCGAAAATGACTACTTGTATAAAAATTTAGTCATAAAAAATAATTTTTCTGATTAAATAGTACCTAAATATAGAACTTTTATTTGAAAAAAGGTTTATTGCATTTCTAATTGTCTGTGATATAAGCATTTTAAACGTATTTTTAATTTTCAACGAATATTAAAAATTTTATAATTATTTTAGTTATTAAAATTTTCTTTAAATCGGAAACCAATTGTTAGTACAATTTTTAACAATTTGTTACTTCATCTACAATGTCTTGCAGTTTGAAATGGTATAGCTTATTTGATCTCACTATTATAAAATAACGCACCATTAGCTTTCCAAAATAACACCTATTGTAGGATATCCCACAGCGCCCCCTACAATTTTTGGCCAGTCAAGGTTAGTAATCACCATAATGTTCGTTTATTTATTATTAGATTATAAAACCCATCATTGGTACTCGAGTAATTAAAGATAAGGTCCTTATACGATACTTTGGAAGTCAAATATAGTAAGAATCCTACGAATTCATTAATTCCCCAGTAAATGGGTATATCCATCCGAGTTGACAGATTTCGAGAAGGTGAAATACAAGATAAGTGATTACTTATCGGAAGAACACTACAAATTCAGAGATGCTTTAATCAGAGTCGAAACTTTCCTTTCTTATACTGTCCCCGAAATAGATGTAATCGACGATTTAGTAAAAATACTTAAAATCACTGAACGGCCAATAGAGGAAATAAAGGTTTTAGAGATTTTCGGTATACTTTTTATTATAGGAAATTGTCGGCAATTCTGGATTAATGAGAAGGGTAATTTGTTGTTAGATGTATAATTGATTTAGAGATCGGTACAAACTTACATTGCATGTCTTGAGGTTTTTATTAAATCATATATAATTAAATAAATTTAATTATTTATATTAAAAGAGGGATGATGTAAACAATAGTCATAAAAAATCCAAAGTTCCAATCAAACAGCGGACCGCTAAAAAGAAAAAAGTTATTTGATACTTATATTTTATATAAAAAATTCTGGAATGACATGAAATTGACATTTTTTTAAATCTTTAAAGTTTTTCTATTCATCATTCTAATAAGATTAATAATCACTTCGTAGTATTCAATATTTTTAACATTTAAATGTAAATTAATCTGAATAATAATTGCACGACTGTTTTGGATACTCACGAGGATTAATTCTCCGTAAGTTGAAATCTATTAATAGCAAATTTATAGTAATCAATGATTGGTTAATAATAGAATATAGGCGGTATTGATCATTTTGTGAAATTAAAACTTTGTCTGGATATATTGTTTACATGGTAAAATATCAATACATCAAAACGAAAAAATAATTATGTGTTTTAATTAAAGGGAACGCTCCAAGGATTCCAGAATCATTTTCTATAACGATGTTCAGACCTTTTATAAAAGCTAATAGATTTTCTTGAATCATTTATCTTCTCCGAAACGAGGAGCCTGATTTTTCTGATATAGTATGAGTTTTAGTAATTTATCACCGAAACGAGTGCGAGGATAAAGCATTAAATTAAATAATCCATAAATTTCTTTAATTTCTCTTCTTTTAGTTTTCTGTCCTTATGGTGGCCAGTTTCAGAGACTATATCGAAATTAGGAAATTTGTTGACGAGAAGGCGTAACAGAAATGACATCCCACACGAGACATTTCCGATCCGACTAAGAAAAGATCTATCTTACGGTATAGAGCGAAAGGCATCAAGTAATTCGGGAGTCTTGTTAATTCAAAATCGCTTCATAATAAATTGATACATATATAATAAAATCGCACTGGTAATTTTCTAATGCTCACGATAATTTATTTAGCTAATAGCGTGTTAAAAGAATTTTAAACTGTAAAACCTCAAGAGAAAATGACTTAGGCTATATAAGATATTAATTATGTCGAAAGCCGAGAGTGAAAACGAGCCAAAAGTAAACCATGACCACTTGTTACTAATCGAAATACTAATCAACTCTAACAAACACAGAAATGAAAGTCATTCGTGAAGAAATCCACAAAAAAAACCATTTTGGGCATAATGCTCTGGATACACTCCGCATAAAGGGATTTTTCGTAATAAGCGAAACATCATTTATCAATATGCAGTTTGCTGTGCCACTGAAAGATTACAATAAAATTTGTGCTTTAAGTTTTCCGTAGTTGTTAGTCCATTTCAGCGATATCGAAGGATTCACTGAACCCTCACTTTCCTTGTTTAATTAAATAATACTTAAACAAGGAAAGTCTCTGCTCTCCCACTGGCGGGTAATGGTTTGCTCCTGGAAGATGAAGCCGTCCGTATCACCGTGTGTTTGCGACTGGGATTGGGCATATGCCAACCGACCGCTGTCGATATGGTTCAATGATCTCAAAAAACAGGTTACACGCGTTTTCATGCAAGAAGAGTGCTGGTCGTTTCCCGCGCCATACACTTCTCAATGATATCATGAAGAGGGCTTTGCATTCCGCCGAATTCACGTCTACAATGGAACCTGTTGGACTCTTTCGGAACGACGGGAAACGTCTTTGCGGTGCATCCAAATCCATCCATAGAATGTGTCCAAGCAGCCTCCATCTGCATTCGGTAATTTCGAGCAAAATCGGTTTGCTTGATGTTCTGACATAAACTGTTCTGCTACTCAGCCTTGAATGCCACTTGGAGGCTAGAGTACGTCGGAGGTGATCTCTATAGAAAGACTCTAGGTTGTCATTGTCTGTAGCGGAAGTCCCCAAGTTCCGGCATTATATAGGAGTATAGGCTTCACTAGTGAATTGTATAGTCGTATCCGTGTTTTTGTGCTGAGTCCTTTGTTTTTTAATCAAAATATAAATTATTAAAAAATTAATTTGTTTGCTGAATTTTTAATATATTTAATAAACAACTATAGAGTTGATATAATTATTGTTTCCAAGAGAATTGTTATTGTATACAAAGCATGGAAAACTTTGTTTTGTATGAAGAAATTGGACATTACTGTAAATGCTTAAGTTATAAAGGAAGAAAAAAAGGGACGCTTGATTTTTTGACAGTAAATTGCATAAAGAAATCGTTGCGACATTATGTGACAAATCAAGTAAAACATGGAAATATTCATTAAAAATAGGTTCGTCTTATTTATCAACTGGATCATTGCAATGTACTAAAATTTTACGAATGGTATGAAACTTCAAATCATCTATGGATGATTAACGAACTTTGCGCAGGTTGAGCCATCATTAAAACTAATCAACTTTCAGGAGGTTCTTTTGACAATTTGTTGCAACTAGACGGTCCTCTTCCTGAAGAGTTGACTTTTAACTTTTCTTTGGATCTTTTATCTGGATTAGAATATTTACACAAAAACAAAATATTTTTTGGACCCATGGTTCCTTCTAAGGTCAACGTTGATTAATAAAAACAATTTTTAGATTATGTTAGATGCTGATGGAGTATTGAAATTTTCAGATTTTTCTACTTCAATGATTATTGGTGAAGATTTAAGAGAGATTTTATTATCTTTTGGAGGAAATTATGAGGAGGAATTAAATTCTGGTATTATTTCAATAAATAATTTTATTCAAGAAACTTTACCATATGTGGCTCCGGAAACTATATTTGGAAAAGACAAAGTTTTAAAATCGGATATTTGGTCATTAGCTGTTTTGATATATAAAATGCTACTAGGTATTTGATTTTATTACGAAAATTAAGGAAAATTGCCATTTCATGCAGAAAATGTTGAAGAATTGAAAAATAAACTCCCAAATGATGAAAATTTGATTCAAATATTTTCCCGTATTTTAAATTTTACTTATTAAAGTTGACGGAAACCCAAAAAAAATTTCTGAATTTTTCTTGAAAGTTTTAAGTTTATGTTTCAATCTAAATGACGTTGAGAGGTATTCGAGTATTTTGCTTCATTTTCATTAAAGACCTTCTTCAAGTGAATTAATCGAATATTTTAACAATGATCGCATCAAATTTAGAAATAGCCAAAATGAAAATACAAAATATCATACACCGTTATCTCAATTGTCTGAATCATCATCTCAAGGTTGTATATAACCTATAATTTTTTCAATTTAGTGCTTACAGCAACTTTGGGAAAATCAATCACTGAAAATCCAAACGAATCTAATCTTAGTGAAAACAGTCCAATTCGATCCTCCATGTTAACACATAAATAATAGATTTTTTAGAATGAAATTTGCTAGCAGTCATGATGAAAATATTACCGACTCTGATATTAATACATTTTCTACTCCTGTTTTTAAAACTAATGAAGATGCAACATTTTGTACAGATGAGTGGACTATTGAACCATTTATAAATGAATTAGTATTGTTATAAATAACCAAAATCATTTTTCTTAGAATATTAATATTCCAAATTTCGATTCAAAATCATTCACTTTTGAAATTTTAAAAAGTATCTTTTGTCAAATCAAAAATATAGATGACAAAATTTCATCACTTAGCTCTGAAAATATCGGAATTTATGTGACGGAAATACTAGATTTTTTATCTACTCAGATTCAAACTGAATCAAATAAACCAGATTTAATTATCAAATGTTTATATTATATCCTTCATTTGTCAAAAATATCTCCTATGCTGTGTTTTGAGTTTTTATCAAATAATATTGTGGATCTTCTCATTGAATTTTTAAACACCAGCTATGATTTTGAAACGTAAATTTCATTATTTTGAAATGCTAGTCAGCTAAAAATTTCGAACGTTGGTTTGGCATTGATTTTATATCTAAACAATATGAAAAATTCTAAGAAGAATCAGATCTTCATTGATGTAAAATTCTAGTTAATTTTTAAGATTTTGAATTTAATCACTGAAAACATAATAAACAACATGAAAAATAGTCGTTTGAAAATGGTTTTGCTTCCTCTCGTGGGACAAACTTTTTATTTTATATTATCAAGAGTAGAAAAATATAGTTATTTAATAACACTTGTAGGAAACTGATTTTGAATCATGTAGCTTCAAAAAATCAATTTTTCATTCTCAAACTATAATTAATCGAATTCTTCGAGATATTGTTTCATTTTATATTTTATTATCTCTTAGAATGAGACTGAAATTTGTTTAATTGGCATTCGGATCCTCTATAATATTTCAATTTTTAAATCGTCAATAATTAATGTATAGCTGTTTTTATTTAATATTTAATAAGAATTTGGCTAATTCAGAAACAGGAAATCTGTTATGGCATATTTTAAGTGGTAATTTGGATGAAAAAACTCGATATATGGCTGCAATGGTTTATAAATTACGTTAAATTTTAGGCATTGGCAAGATTGAGTTCAGTAAATCATATTCTTTTTCGATCCGTATTAGATAAAATCGGAATTATAGAATTGAATAAAGTTATACAGGAAGGCACAATTTCAATAAAGAAATGTTTAATAAATTGTCTTATTAATCTTATTCGGAAAGAAAAAAGTCGGCCAAATTTTGATAAAGTTTACTGACACTTTTTAATTTGCAGGATTTTATTTCATCGATGACTAAATTGCTTGATAATTCTTGTATTGTTTTACGGGCCAAAATTTTACTGTTTGTGGCATATCTTGCTGAAGTTGATTTTGAATCTCTTCAATATTTTTGTCAGTTAAAGTAACCTCGTGATATTAATCATTTAAAAGATTGATCACAGTAGTTGAATGTGAAATTAATAATTTAAAAATGTCTTCACAAATTAAAGATACTCATATTATATTTCTTAATCACAGCATTCAAACATTTCTCAATAAAATTATGGAAGCAATTCCTGTCTATTGCGGTTTGTAGTCTAAGAATTAATTTTAGAGAAACTTATCCAGTCTTTAGAAGAAATCTCTAACGCTAAAAAGTCTACCCCCGCTACGTATTTAACTTGCAAATCAAACGCTTCGTCTTGTTCAATTTTACTTCATCTACTAGCTTCCGAAGTACAATTTAGTTCATAAAATTTCATAGATATTGGCAGAAAAACTACTAAATAGATGTTTTTTAAAAGACTTAAGCAGAATCCTGTATCAAATACACAATTTTAACGATAAACATAACAAATTAGAGATTCCACTCGGTTAATATAATTTAAATAATTCTCATAGGTAAAACCAACTATGATATATTTTTGGACTGCCTTTGTAACATAATAGAAATAATATGTCAAAAGTCCATTCTTTTATTATCAAATCCTGAAATAGTTAATGATCATTTAATTCCCGCTTTAATTGGACTACTAAATTCATCTTCAAGTATATTATTTTTATTTTACACGAGAAAACGTGAAATTTAATGCTTTCCGATACATTAAAGACATTTTTATAAATATATGGAATTACTTTCATAGCAACCAACATTTACGAATAGAAAAGACCAATGATATTAATAAAATTTTGGAATTTTTTAATATGGAGTTTTTAAACAAGTACGCGTTGTAATTTTACTAACATTAATAGGGTTATTGGATTTCTACTTGAACAACATCCTCTGCCTATTTATTTTGTAAAATTGTCCCAAGTAGTACTCTTACTAAATCCAGAAAAAATTATGTAATTAGTTATTTACATTTTTAGTGAAATAAACAACCCATACTTTATTGACCAACTTATTCAACATCTTAGCGTAAGGACAATTTTTATGTATATTTAAAGAAATCGATATATCCCCCTACATGCGCTTTTCTATTTATTAGCTATGACATTATATCTCGAATTTTTTCTAAAGAAAGTACAAAATTAGAAAACTGGTATTCTCATGGTTACTCTTAAAAAATTATCTCATAAATTATAGGAATTATATCGCTTTTGATTCAAAAAACTTCGGAACTAACAGAAATTATTCGAACACCAAATCATGACCCACAATTGATTTTGAAAGCAACAAATATAACTCTTGATTTGATTAATTCTATAATTAAAAGAATTACAGCAATTATTCAAAAAGCTATCGAAGCTAAAGTATTTAAAAATTTTTAATTCACAAAGAGAAAAAATAGTGCATCAAAAGGGGAATATGTTAAGAGGGCCGAAAAATTTCTTCAACTAAATATACTATTACCTAATATAATGCCTTATTTATTAATTATGGTATTAATCCTGAATTAAATTTTATAGTTGTCTTATGGTGACCGAAATATAACTAACAAGGCTTTAAAATTGCTTGTTATGGTTTCAGACATCTATATTAACGGAGGGAATTATTTACTTGAAACTTCAATAATTGTTTTTTATCATATGCATTATAAAAATAGGAGAGCATTCGGATCTCTTTAGAAAAATTAAATGTAGAAAAACAGACATCTTTATTACGGGTTCTGAAAAGGCAGGTTGTTATCCATATTATTTAAATATAATTTTAGCTTATAAACTTCAAAGAGTTTAATAACAAAAAAAATGAAACACAGGAAGCTGCTTCTATGTTAAATAATTTCATTGAATCTTCCAATATTAGGTTTGAAATATATAACTTTATTAATTAGTTCTTCCGACCCTAATTATGAAACTTTTGTCGAAATTGTTAATCATTTAAATAAATTTTGTTAGTTTTTGTTAAATTCGTTAAAGTTTAGTTTTGGATTGTTTAAAATTAAAAGGTAGGAATAAGCATTTTTGCTAAATTATTTGCTCTTATGCCTTTTACAAATAGATCTTTGGGAAAATCGCGTGTGTATTTAAATAATAGATTTTAAAGCATGTAGATAATATATTTCAACAAATATTACAGAACAAGAAAAAAGTTAAATGCTAGCTAAGGTAAGTGGCTGAAAATAAATTCTGGAACGACTGAAGTGATCTTGAATTCTTTAACTTGATTTAAAGAAGGAAATAGCAAATATATATTATAATTCTAAATCATTTAGGTCTATTTCTAAAAAATGTTAATAGTCAAATTTATATCTTCAGTTGCCTTTCTGTCTTTATCATAATATCTAATATTATTATTATTATTTGCAACATACGTAGAATCATATTAGTTATAATTTTACTCGTGCAGCATTAAAAACAATCCTTTGAACCAGCCTCCTCCAACCTCCTCTGTCGTGAGCGAGTTTCCTCAGCTCGTCCAGATCCTCACCACTCCTTAGCCTTTTCTTCACACATTTCAGGTCTCCGTCAAGTGTTTCCGGCAGCGTAACACGTGGACGTCCACGGAAGCTCGATCCCTCTTTCAGGAAGTAGCCCTCCATTGCTATGTTAGCTGGGGCAAGCATGTCCATTCGTAGAATATGGCCAAATAACCTCCACCGCATATTGACGATTCCACACTCAGAGGGCCAGTTCTGCATCTATCAGCATAATATCTAATAAATATGTCTATTAAGCATAATATCTAATAAATATTTGAATTTATTACTTTTTAATTCAAAGAATTAATTAATTCCCGTTTTTAATTTAATACCAGTGATAAATAGTATATCAGCAAGTCCATGCCTGATTAGTAAAAATTGATATGCTGTTTCTTAATTCATAAAAAATTTTTTTTAAAATTAGCCAATGTTATGAAAGCAAGAAAGAAATTAAAGATAGCTAAGTTAATTAAAGGCCTCACGAGACACCCGACCAGCCTCGCGAATGGCGAAGCCGTTCCCTCGGATCACAGCAATCAACAGACGTTCCAGGAGCCAAGAAAACTCTCTTGGATCGTGACTAGTCCTTGAAATCCGTCGACCGAGCGAGCGAAGGAATTCATAAAAATTGAAGTAAGCATTGTACATTTTAAACGGATTACAAAACTTAAATAGAATAAATTTGTTTCATTTTTTACAGAATATTTATTAATTTTGTTAAACTAAAACTATTTATTCTATTTAAAAATAAAAATAACTAAAACTATTTAAAAATAACTAGACAATGCCGTTTTAAATCTATCAGTTTATTTACCTATCCAATAAGACACAACATTCAAATTTTAGCGTATATAGGTGTTTAAAGTTAACTGTCAAATCCCAGGAACATTTATAAAAAACTTTAACGGCTAATTAGACATTTTAAATGAATTGATTGTGAATAATGTTATGAAATTGACATGAGCAAACACGTGACATTTGAGAAAGAACAATTATAATCTCACATGTCCTTTCAGGCATCACTAATATGTCATCAAAACAATAAGAAGAAATTTAAAACTATAAATTTATTTTTCACTTTAATTTGATATAAAAATAGATATGATTTTAGTAGATTTAATTCCGATATTCATAATAATAATCGAGAAATAAAAAGGTTTTAAAGAAATGTCAGAATAATGCTACGTTTTCA
Source organism: Octopus sinensis (assembly GCF_006345805.1). Taxonomy (NCBI): domain Eukaryota; kingdom Metazoa; phylum Mollusca; class Cephalopoda; order Octopoda; family Octopodidae; genus Octopus; species Octopus sinensis. The sequence goes on from NW_021833742.1 coordinate 77,097, forward strand.
ATCATCCCCTCATACCTCAATAAATTAAGACGAGATTCTTAGTGAGTCTAAATTTTCTTTGCTTCATGTAAAAAATCACATTGATGGCTAATCGTTATAAATATTAATAAAGAAGTTTAGTTAATAGAACAATTCTATCTGACATTGACCATTTTCGTTTATGAAGAATTTCATTTCCATCTGAAGATTCTTAATGTAAATCAGATGTGTCTAGAATTTGAATACCAGATTGTTGGAAACAAATTGTGACCCTTTTTCAACCATTGAAAACCACTGAGAAGATCAATCAGTACCGGCCGTATACCCAGACATGCCGCCTTGAATGATATTGTCAAGCGCGCGCTCAACGCCGCTGGATTCCCTTCGGTCCTAGAGCCGGTTGGTTTAGACCGTGGCGACGGAAAACGTCCCGACGGGTCCACGCTATTCCCGTTCAAGGGGGGACTCGCTCTCGTTTGGGACGTGACCTGTGTCGACTCGTTTTCCTCGTCATCTCTCATGGACTCTGCCTCCCGCCCTGGCTCAGCCTCCGCACATGCCGAAACAAAAAAAATAACAAAGTATGCCTCATTGGAGAACACCTGCCTTTTCGTCCCCCTGGCTTTCGAAACGAGCGGGATAATCGGCCCAAAAGCTCTTGAGTTCCTTTCGGAAATCGGCTTGATGATCTCAAGGAAGAGTCACGAGAGACGTGAGTCTAGTTGGCTTTTTCAGCGCATTTCGCTCGCGATATTGCGCGGAAACTGCCTATCTATTCGCGCGTCCTCTCAATCAAAGAATTAACATCATAAATTTACTTACTTAACAATTATTTTAGTTTAAAAAAAAAAGAAGATCAATTATAATGATTTCTAGTGTCTAATGACTGCACAAGAATGATTTGCAGAAATAAGTCACGGAAATCATAATAGTTCTGGCAAAGAATTTCGATTGAAAGTTTCTGCAAGAACAGCCAAGTACTTTACATTATTATTATTAACACATTCCGTAGGAACATCAACAAAGTTATAATCCCACACGTGTCACAAGCAAAACAATCTTCTGGACCATCCTCGTCCATGCCCCTCTGTTGCGGGCGAGATCCCGCAAAGATTCTAGGTCGTCCCAGTTTTTGAAACTTTTGCCATGAAGTTTGAGATCCCTCTCCAGAACTGCCGGAAGAGTGGATCTAGGTCTTCCACGTTATTTGTCTCCATGTTCGGAGAAATAATCGTCCATTGCCCGATTGGCCGGAGCTCTGGGGTCCATTCGCAAAATATGGCCAAATAATTTTCACCGGCCTCCAACGATTTCTTGAAACAACGGCGTAGCATCGTAATGTTTATACAGAGATAGATTGTTAATTTTTGATGGCCAGTGTATTCCGTGTAAGAGACGTAGTTGTTTACGATGAAAAGAGTCTATAGTCTTCAGTTCAGTGTCCGAGATCCCCCATGTTGATGAGTTGTATAGTAGAACAGGCTTTACGAATGCATTATAAAGCCTTGATCTGAGGGCCCGATTTATCGGCCAAGCTTGGAGCCATTTTTTACGTATTCTGCTCAGAGCCGCGGTAGCAAGCATCTTTCTACAAGAAATGTCTTCACTATCTCCAAGTAGGGAGTCGAGTTTGTTGGCGTTCCTCTATGTTTCGCCAATTCTGGTGTCCATTCGTTTTATCTCCGTCAATTCAGTTTTGGAAGTGTTAATTATCAGGAACCATTTGTTAAGCACCCGTGGGGAATTGTTTAGTAGATGGATTAGATCATCTATGTTGTCCGAGGCAATGTCCACATCGTCGGCATATACAATTTTGATGATAGAATCATTATAGAAAGTTCTCAAATCTCTCAAGGCGGCTTCCAGATAGATTAAAAATAGCAGGGGGAGAGAGAGTCTCCCTGAGGCGTGCCGACATTCGTTTTGAACCGCCTGGAGGAGACTGACCCAATACGAACAGAAAGTTCTGTCTTAGCAAGTAGTAACCGTATCATTCTCACTTCATCCACCTCTAGGAAGCTTTCCAGAACCCCGATAAGTAGGTCACGACGGAACAGTTAAAAGCCTTTGACATATCGATACCAAAAGCCTTTTTTAAATTTTTGCTGGACAGCGCAGCGCCATCTGTGACTCCAGACTATATCAGCTGTGGATCTTCCAGCCCTGAATCCGCTGTGACTGGGGGAGAGATATTCATTAACAGTTCGGGTCATGCGCCCGAGTGTAATGAGTGAGAAAAGTTTTCTCAGAGTGTTTAGTAGTATTACGGGACGGAGATTTTCCACCGGTTCTGAGGTTTTGTTGGCCTTTTGTATCGGGATGAGTGTGCCTGAGCCCAGTGAGAGCAGGTCATTGGTTGCGAACATCTCAGTTTTTCCATGAGTAGTTTTGGACCATACTTGATCAGTTCTGCATTGATATTATCAGGTCCAGCTGCCCGACAATTCTTAAGCTTCTTGGCAGCTTGGATGACCTCCTCAACTGCGATTGGCTTATTGAGAGTTGCTGATGTGCATGTAAAGGGGTCAATATCGCAAAAATGATTTTTCTTCTTAATCTTTAATTGGAGCTTTTCATTAAAAAATTTTTCTCTGGTTAAGAATATACAAAAATTAACAATAGTAACAATAATTTTGTTGATAAAAACGTTTATGATCAAAAAATGCAGAGTATGACAAATATTGGACACCCTATTCGTCATTTAATGTTAAAAACGTTGATATGATTAGAACGATAATAAAATATTGTAGAGGAAGACCGTAGTTTCATCTGACTGTTAGGCTCAAATGAATAAAAATCCTCTTGATTTGAAAACATTTTAAATTGTTGCGTTTATTTCTCGATGTCGCGCTGATTTCGTGAAACTCAAATCATGTAGCTTTTTTTGGTCGACAAGATAGCCGCGGTGGTTTGGGTGATAAAAACAGATGTTAAATAAAATTCGCAAATCTGTACACTACTTCGATTCAGAAAAGTCCCCGGTAGAAAAAACTTAATCCAGCCATGCTCAATTTGCACTTTTTGAATTAGAAAAGGTTACCCAGAACAGTATTTCTTTTGTAAAAACGAGAATAGAAACAAAGATGAATCCAATTTCAGTTAAGCAATTGCAGCTTATAGCAAAATTTATAAATTCTTAATTAAAAATCTTCTTTAGCGAAAAGTTAATATTGATTTTAATGACTTAACGACTGATATTTCAAAAGAAATACGAATGCTAGAAAGTTAATAATTTGTTCTCAAGTAATTTAAATGATAAGGAAAAATATGTTGAAATCGCGACATTCCGTCTTATGAAGACGCAGACGCCGTACTCCGTCAAGAAGATCAGTTTTTATTTATTTTGGTAAAAACATTCTGTCTTATGAAGACGCTGACGCCGTACTCCGTCAAGAAGATCAGTTTTTATTTATTTTGGTAAAGACATTCCGTCTTATGAAGACGCAGACGCCGTACTCCGTCAAGAAGATCAGTTTCCTTGTCTCGAAGACAACGGGAAAACTTCTTAGAAATAACGCAATGAGTATTATTCGAGAGTTCCATTGAAAAAAATGTGATTGTTTTATACTGATTCTTTTACTGCGAAAAAATTTTATATTTAATATATCCTTAGATGGAACCAAATGAAATTTTGTTATTTTGAAAATGAATTAATTTTTAAGTATACTAATTAATAATCAGAAAACTAAAGATTCAATTGTTCATCCCCAATGACAATAAAATAGATTCTAGCGGGATATTTCTTCATATTTTTTATTGAATACCAATTTTCTAAAATTTATTGCAATTTATTAATTCAAACTTGTAGGAACAACAAAATAGTCTCCGCATTTTAGTTTACGTTCAGAAGAATTATTTATAACCACACTAATTAGTCCGCTGCGTACAATAAAGATCTAAATTTAATTTTGTTTGTACTGTTACTATTTTCGAATTTTGCAAAAAGATCATTGGTTTTAGCGATTTGGATTTCAGTATTATTTCACCGCATTGTAATTTTGTTTGATTTTTATCTTCATTTTCTGTATTTTGATATCTTGTTTCTGTGAAGTAATTTCCATGGTCGTACACAGTTGCATTTGCTAATCCAATGCATTCTATTTTATTATTATGTTTTTGAAGACAGCTACTTTTCTTGACGTCTTCTTTCTGACAAATTGTAAAATCCGGTCTAATTTGTCTTCTGTTAGATTTTTTCGTTAGTTTTGATTTGTCTAAGAAATATTTTTAAAGATAATACAATTTAATTTGTTTATTTCAAGTCCTCTAATATTTCCTGATTTTTTATCATAGATAATTCTTTCTCCAATAATGTGATCGCGGCCAGATATTTTTATTCTTGAGGACCTTCGAACTCCAGGAGGGGCAGGTTCAGGTACAACTAAAATCATTATTTTATTGTTTACTGATTTTTCCGTTAACATTAGGATGTGAATATATGTGTGCGTTGGATATTTTATCAAATACACAGGTTATAAGTTCTAGTATACTATACAAAATAAAAATTACTTCTTTCTATTTCTTCTGAAAAGTTTTCGCTCTCAATGTCGGATTCATTATGGAAAGTTATAATATTCTCCTGTAAATCGCTAGATTTATTTATGTTTTCGAGGACAGATGATTGTAATACATTTGTTGTTTTAGAATGAACTTCTATATGAGGAATATACAATAAAATGCTTGAAACCTGAATCTTTATCGTTTGAATTTATATTTGAAGAATTTGTGTATGGTTCTCCAAACGAAACTTGGGAAATACCAATAAATGGTTTATGTATGGCTTCAGTAATGAAAGGATGTCCTAAAATAACTTCATCTCTCTCTTTATTGTTAAAATTATTTGGAATCTCATCTTTGTTATACAAAGCAGCAATATTCTAAATTGAATTATTAAAAACTCGATTTAAATACATTGCATACTACACGAGATAGAGATTGAAATTGATCACTGATGTTCTGCCAAACAACGTCGAAGCTACTTGCAATTAATTTTTTTACTTCTTGAGTATTGTCCATTTTTGAGTGGAATCTAATGTCGTTTTTAATTTAAATTAGGAATTTTCGTCAAAAAATCCTTAAAATAGCAATTCATATTTCCGATTAAAAAATGCGGAACTACTAATAGTCAGAATATTAAACTTTATTTTTTTATTAGCTAAAAATTTTGATAATCAGTTTAAAAAAACATATTTTTATATTTCCTTAAAAATTTTTTGCTCTGTATAATGAAACTTTATTTAAAACTAAAAATTTACTAGTATGAATGAAACGTAAAATAAGAACGTTAAGTTTTTTATTTTCGGTGGTCTTATAAGATGTTTTTTGTAATGTTAATTGGTTAACAGATCCAGACTCTATTTTAAGAAATTTTTTAGTTGAAAATAAAGGAAGGATATAATTTGAACAATTTGCCGATGGCTTAAATATAAAAATAATTGAATAGTCCTACCTAAAAATGTTAAAATTTGGATTTTTTAAAAAATAAAAATATTTATCTTATCAAGTTTTCTCATGATTTTTACTTACAAAGCTTTAATTTGAAATTGTTGATAGAAATTTCCCCTGACATAATTTTATTTAAAAACACATTTTTCCCGACTGCAAAGTAGCCAGCCATCACTGTCAGGAGAGTTAAATCAAAAATTATTAAAATCATGAAAAATTGAAAATTAAACTAGTCCTTAAGATCAGTTCGAAGTTTGGCATTTCTATTGGTTATGTAAACGCCCAATTGATCAGCTCTTTCCACTATAGCCTTCCGTTTACGGCTGGAAATAGTTCCAGCAATTTCACCACAAAATCTCCCATTATTCATTAGAAGGATATCAACATCCTTCGATGAAAAATTTAGATAATAAAAGGTACTTTAATGGTATTTATACGAAATTTTCTTAAGCCGTTTGGAAGCATTTTCTTGGTACGTTTATTCGATCCATATCCTATCTTTGGGGTTCTCCTTGTTCCCTTGCATCTCTGGCGAACCACATTGTCAATACCTTTCGGCTTCCTCCAATTTTTCTAATTATAGATTAAAATAAAAGTCTTATACCTTCACACGTGCAAATCTATCGGATTGATGGCGAACGAATTTTTTGGTCCTCTTTTTAATGATTTTTATATTATTGACTGATTTTACTAGTGGCTTTGTCTAATATAAAATTAAGACTGGCGAAAGATATCACCATAATCACGTAAAATCAAACGTGCTTTATTTGTATTAATTAAAATTAATTTTAAAATAAATTATAATCTCCATCATTATTAAAAAAATCTTGTTTGAACTATCAAATAAATGATACAAATTTGACCAAAATCTACTTTCAGCATTGATTGACTCACACGCTAGCAAATTTTGTTTAAAATTATTAATGAATTTTTTGACTATGAACCATAAATTACTAAAATATTGAACAGTTAGACCCAAAATCTTATTAGTGATTTAAAATATGAAGCCAGTGAAAGGACTGTTGGAAGTCTATCGCGATTTAGACGTGCAAATCAATTGCCGAAACGGGTAAATTTTTATCATTGTCAACAATTTTATTTGAATTCATTTTTTACCTATATTTTCGTTTATTTTACATGTATTCCCCTTTTAGCGAACTGCATATTTCTGATACTCTAAAAAATTGTTCCGTGTAGTGCTTTGTGCTTGGAACCAGTTTTCTTATCTAGCTATAGTACCATTGGTACCAATATAAGACTGTGTTGTGAGTAAATTCTATAAACATCACGCAACTCAATTGGTCTCTAAGGACACATACGAGCTTACATTTTGTCAGTGGTTATCCGAGAATCCGGCCCTGTGAAATGGATGAGTGCGCCCATCGAGAAGATTGGGTCTGGTTCGAAAATGAGGAGAATCGACTAAGGGAAGATGCATAAATTAGAAATTAATCATTACTTGTTGTTTTTGAAAGTATTTGACGAATACAGTTTATCTTAGTTTCTATGATGAGTCTAATAATATATTTTAAATGTTGACCTGCTACTGACAGATTTAATTAATAATTTTCCGTCGAGTACATGGACGCTGCATCCCGGTTCATGATTCTGGCAGAAGGAGACGAATTGGAAACAAAGGGGAGAAACCCAAAATAAATATTATTTAAATAAAATATTATTCCACTTATTATAATTTAATTAAAATGGATTGATAAATGTTCATCTTATCTAGCAATGACATCATTGGTAAAAAATCAAGGAACCTACAATTAAGGTGGTACTTTATTAAAAATTAAGTCTTCGATCTAATTTTCGCTATAATCATCAATATTTAATTGACTCCTTCATCTCGAAATTTACCTTTATTTATTTTAGCCCAACAATTTTTTATAGTTTGTTCTTCAAACATCTTCGACGTATAACTAACAATTGCAATTACTTGCATACGTGAAATATTTTTGCATTTAGAGAGAGTAGACCAATTCTCAAAGGTTACAAATAATTCCGCAAAGTAGAGTTTTTTGGCAATGTTTGAAGCAATTTTTTTAACAATGTTACCGAAACTGGAATCGAATCATCCCTTAGAGAAGTAATATACGTTTCAAAAATTTGAATGATTATCAACTATATGTGATGTCATCAGCCATGACAACGCATGTGAAACACAATAGGTCAGATCTCTGGAAAACTTTCTCTTTTTTGACGTTTTAAAAATTTGAATTAAAATCATGATAGTTGAATTTGATTCTTACGAAAACTTTATTAAAAGAGCATTAATTGATTCAAACTTGAGACTAAATTAAAGTAATTTATTAAAATAATTGGTATTTGGCTTGAAAATATTTGATTAAAAATCTTTAAAAATTTAAAACGAATCTAATACAAAAACTATTACTTAATAAAAATCATACCAATTTAAAAAAATAATCATGCATAAAAATATTAAATTCTGAAATTAATTAGCTTGAAAATAATTCGTGATTCAGAAATGTTTTTAACAACAGCAAAGCCATAAATATGAATGATTTATTGTCGCTTGTGCTGTCGCTTCGAATATTTCTTCTATTCCATCATTTGTTAGCGCAGAGCATTCAAAATGTCTATAATTTATATGACTGAAAAATAAACCTTAGAGCTCCTATTTTTGTTGCAAATTCTTTTCCTTTTTCTAATGAAATAAAATCAATTTCATTTTCGCTAAATTCTCGTTTATCTTTTTTGTTGCCAATCAATAAGAATGGGACTTTATTACAGTAAAAACGAACTTCAGGATTCCATTTTGTAATTACGTGACTGAGGCTCAGAGGATCATCAATAGAATAACATATGATAGCTGCATCAACGTCGTTGTAACATATTGGACGAATTAAGTCATGGCTTTCAGATCCCGACGTATCCCAGAATGACATTTGAACCTTTTTTAATATAACAGGACAAACTTTTCTTTTATAAAAAAGATCGATTGCGGCAACATAAGTTTCAAAAATTGTTGGAACATGTGTCAAAACAAATGCGCCTTTGGAAAAAACAGTCAAAAGACATGTCTTTCCAATATTACTGTCACCAACTATAATGACTTTTTTCTTTATCAACCTTCTTCTATTTTTGAAAATTTCAAAACAATTTCCCATTAAAAGCTTTTAGACCATTCAATGAATTATTTTATTTAATACTTATTTAGATTTCAGAATATTAATAATAATCTAATTTTATTTTTCTAAGATATATTAGTGAAATAATTTATTATAATGTTAAGTTGAATAATAAATAAATTTTTGGACATTTTTAATTTCATCGGCTTTAAATTAAAAAGAAAAGTTAATAATTAAGATTTATTCCCTTTTGGAGCAACTAATCCGTTAATAAAAGTTATTATTTTTCACTAAATCAGATTTTCAATCAAATATAATACAATCTATAATGTCGCGTGTATTTAAATGACTGTATAATTGATCCAATCAATTAGAAAGATTATTAATCTTCACTAATTTTTTTTCAAAATACTAACATTTAAAAAACAAAGATCTAGAGAGCTATAAATTAGTTAATGGCCTCACGATAGGCTCGGGCAACGTTTTTTAATTTGTCTATAACTCATTATTAGCAGTCTACTGAGAAAAGAAAAAGCCTCCGATTATCTTAGTTTTATATTTACTTAATTTTATTAATAAAAGGACTAAAGAAAAATGGTCATTGGCAGATAGCCAGAGTATATTTTCAAAAAAAAACAAAAAAAAAGCCAGAGTATTGTCTCTGACTATGGCTATAGATATTCGTTCGGTTAAATACCGGTGCTCACACGGGTCCCAATTCCAGCGTATTTCTCACTCTTCCTCTTCTCAGCCCGTTCAGACGGGGCTCCCGGTTTTTCGATACACAACTCGATATTCTGATTGGAAAAGGAGTTCACAAACGTGACGTCCCAAACCAGACACTTTCCCCTCTGAAATGGAAATGTGATCATCCCATCGGGTCTTCTGCCGTCCTCTACGAAAATCCCTGCAGGTTCCAATTGTATGTGGAATCCAGCAGTTCGGAGAGATCAACAGATGATCTGGTTCAGTTCGGAATGTCGTGAGAAACGTCCAATTCCGTATCGGCATGAGAAAAAGTGATATCCAAACTCGTCGATCCACACCCCGCAGCGGCATTGGTGTTTTGCATAAACGGGTAGACAAACCCCAATTCTTACGGATTCATCATTAAGAAGGCAGCCAGTTGTATTACAAGGATAACAGTTTAGCCAAGCGCCGTTTAGGGGCTGGCTCCTTCTCTGGTCCATGGTTTCCTTTAGCCTTGAATACGTATTGGATTCAAACTCTAGCTTTGGCACTTAATCTTTGAATTAAAACAAGTCCAAAAATTAAAAAGAAAGAATTATTGAATCAAAATTTAGTAAAACTCTTCTTAGTAGTTCCAGTCGCAGACTGAACCTTAAGAACAGAAAAGCTGACGGTTTTACTCAAAGGTCTACACTCTCCCAAGAGAACAATATCCCCTTCCTTAGCATCCCTGAATGCAGGAGACATATGGGCAGATATATTTTGATGACGTTTCTCATATTTTCCATATTTTCGAATATAATGGAGACTGGGGCGGACAGCTACAATAGTTCTGTTCATCTTCATTTTTTTGATTGTGGCCTTGATGAGTCGTCCCCTAATTGAAATATTTCCAGTAAATGGGCATTTCTTGTCAATATATGTACCGTTAATAGCCTATATTGTAAATTATGAAAAATTACTTCGGGTGGAGTCTTTATTCCTAGTCCTACGTTTTTGACATATCGAAGGTTCTGTTTTTTTGTTATCTTCGAAGGTTTTTTATTTAAGAACACGGTTGGTTGCCGAGCAAAATGTCTATCTCCCTAAAAAATGAAAATAATATGATTTTAGCACTTTATCGACAGTTGTAACACCCATATATAACAGCAACAACAGTAATCAAAAAAACGTGCAATAGTTTATTAAATTATACGTTTATTAAAAAAATTATTTATAAAATAATTAATTATCTTTTTTGTTTGGAAATATTAAAGTTTGACTAATAGTTTTACATAATATAAAAAAAGATTTCGTTAATGATTTTTTATTGTTTTTAGGTTTTGGTTTTCTTGAACAATAAAAAACTATTCTATTCTAACAAGTCTGATTCCAGATGGAAACAAAACCTAATTGTCATCATAGTGCCCTGTGGTGTCAATATTGCCCTTTCTTTCTCGATTATATCCTCTCTTGCTATTCTATAGTCTTTTATTTTTCCTTAATATCCTTCTTCTTTCTGTCATCTCTTAAATTTGGATGCTACTTCTACTAATCCTGCCACGGGTATATTCTTTTGACGAGAAAGTTCTGAAATATGTTTGTTTGTCAGAGAAATGATCTTTTCTTCATCCCTAATGGCACTAAAAAAACGGACGGAAAACTCGATTGTCGTCGGAAACATTTTTTTAAAGAATCGCCGTCTAAATAGCAAGTAAAGCAGACTCCGAAGTACTCCTGCCATACTTTATATCGACATAACTCTGAGTCGGAATTAGTCGAGGTGGCAATGCTAGAGTCCGCTTTTATCAACGGGTAAGAAAACAATCTTGGCCAAAATTTACCTAAAGAATGTATTCAATACCAAAAAAGACATTATATTCTCGAAACTTATACCAAATAAATTCCACATATCTTACCAATCGTTTGCCTGGCCTATTTTAAGTCTTTTGCACTCATTTTTGAAATATCCACAATCGACTTTGTAAATGGAGTTTAACAAGGCGACTTTCCGGGACTACTCCTATTCTCTATCCACGGAACAACTAGTTCTTATAAAACAGATTAAACCTGTGGTATCTTGACATAGTGCAATTGGAGAATCCCCAGGAACTATTTTGGGAACGCTCGAAGCACATTTGCTGAATTTCTGAGCATTCGGCGCCGATTTCAACTACAGAAAGTGCAAATTTATGAAAATCAACGTAGACAAATTTATTCTTAAAATGGCGTTCAGAATTAGACAGACGGCTTCCTGGATGCACTTTCTCATGTAAGGGAGACTTTATCATCCTCATATGCTAGAAAGACTAAGTTTTTGAGAGACTGAGGTTTTGAAACTAAGCATATATAGTTTCCAAATTATCCTGCTTGTCCATTGCTATAGTGGATTTTTCCTGACCAAACAAATTGTCGGATTAAGAAACAACATTCTTTTAAAATAAAAATAATGTACTATATTTGTTTATAAATTGTATTACTAATTTAAATTAATATACTTTTAAAACGTGTAGGTTTTGCTGCTTCCTGTCTCTGTTATGTGCATTTTGTTATTTGTGTCGTTTTTGTTTAATACCTCATTTTGTAGTGTAGCGTTTATAGTTGTTACTGTGTTCAATAAAATTATATATTTAATTTCTCATATATATGATGAAAATCTGTTGCCAGATTTGTATGGTGATTTGTTCATGCTGATCTGATATATCGAGAAATTTTTACTAAATCTTGAAATAAATATAAATAGTCACACTCTTTTACTGATGTTTTTTAAATTGTTTACTGCATGGCAAATGAATATTAACCCTTCTTAGATTATTTTAAGTCGGTTCTTATAACAATATGGAATTTTGAAAACTCACGTCAGTATTTTTCAAACTGGCCTACTGATTGTTTCCTGGTTGTTTGGGACAAACCGACAGCAAGCAAGAGGGTGTACTCGTCAAAGTTCCCCCACAGCGGCATTTGTGCGCCTGACAGATCTCCAACTCGACACGGAGGGAGATTTCGATCCTCAAGCAATTCTTATCCACCAGATGGAATGGAGAGCCCTCAATCAAACACCGCTGCTTTGAAAACGATCTGCATGTATGCAAGCGAGTCTGTGTTGATTGGAAACAGGAAAGTCGTCCGACAAGAGATCTCGTCCCACTGCCGCTGGATAGATCAAGAATTGGCCAGTCTCGAACCAAACCGGGTTTCCCACAGACCACATGCAGCCGAATAATCTTCAGACGACCTCCATTTTAGGAGCTTTCTGAGAACGATGTCTGATAGAGAACTAGAAACAGAGTGAGTGAATAGAAATGCCGGAAGGGCCAGATCGGAACAGGATCTAATGCCAAGGCCGCTCCAGCTCACAGGTAACTCAACGCGATTATACATATAGCCATCGCTTCTGTGGATGTCTCGTCAATTCTCAAGCCAGTTGGCTGGATAGAGGAGATTGAATGTCTGCCTTCCTTATAAGTAGGGGAAAATCACTTATTTTGGACTCCACTTGCTAGAACACATTCTCGCGCGGAAATCTCGCTCTGTCACCTGTTGGTCCTGGACACGTTTCGAAACTGGTCGAGGATTGCAAGATTCTTAAGTACGGGCACCTCTCGAACTCGCTTTTTTTGGTTCAATTGCTTTGGAGTTTTCGGGGATTTTCGGCCCCAAGACGCTCCGCTTGCTTTGTCGACGGATATCAAGAAAAGACACGGTTCCAGAAAGTCATCTTGGTTCTTGGGACGTCTGTCGATTGCCGTAATCCGTGGGGGAATGGGTTTGCTATTCGCGAAGCTGGCCGAGCGTCTTGTGAGGCCATTAACTAATTAAATTATTCATGAATGAATAATTGTAGCAGAATTTTAAAAGTTTTAAAATGTGAATATCATATTAAATAATTGCAAGCAAAACAAAGCTGCTAGGATAAATCTCTACTAATATATTGGACTCTTATCTTCACTTTATTTCTTAATAGTATATTATTTTTGAATTTATTATTCGGGTTTCGACAGAGTACAGTCTGTAAAAATTCCCCATCAGGACGAGGTTTCTCGGATTTGTAATTTTATAACTAATATAAAAACTAATTTCTTGTGCAGAAATATGAATAGGTTATGTTTAGGGCAACCGCAAATATGACCTAAAAAATTTCAAATATGACCGATAAAATATGACTTATATGACCTTAAACGAAAAAATATATGCCCTTAACATGACCTAATAAATTTTTATTTTTATGTACAGTTTACTTACCCTCTATTGCTCGCCAATTCTATTACTCGCCATTTCTATAACTCGCCACTTTTTTGGAAAAAATGCCATTTTTACTAAGGAAATTCCATTGCTCGCCAAATTCTCTTACTCGCCACGTTTTAGTATTAAAAAATTAAAATTTATTATTAAAAAAAATAATTTTTTCAAATATTTATACCGCGTGTTTTTTTGTAACATGAGGAAGTGCTCAAGATTATCTTATGATCAAAAAAGAGAAATCATAAATTATCTTATTGATAATTCTTCTCTAAGTCTAAGGCGTGTTTCAGAAATTTTTTCGTCGCGTTTCAAAAAATCAATTTCGAGACGTGCAATTAACGATCTTAAATTGAACAAACAGAAGATTCTTGGAATTAATCCAATTTATGGGAGAAGTTCTCGTTTTTCGAAACTTAGATATTCAGCAATTGATTCTGAAATCATTGCCTGGATAGATTACATGGAATCTATTGGAGTTTGCCTCAATGATGAGATAATTTAGTCGAAAGCAACTGAAATTGCTGCGTTAAACGGTCTCTTCGAATTTAAAGCCAGTAAAGGATGGCTTGAAAAGTTCAAAAAAAGGCACAATGTAAAGCTAAGAATTTTTCATGGTGAATTGGGATATACTGCGGATGAGTTCAAAGACCAAATCGAAGACTTTGGATGAACATGGAAATATTTAACGAATGGTTGTATAATTGGAACAAGACTCTCAAACAAAAACAAAAAAAGATACTTTTGGTTGTAGACCATTGTCCTTCGCATAGAATAACAATCGAATTAAGTATGATAGAAGTTTTATATTTACCAAAAAACACGACTACTGTGCTTCAACCGATGGATCAAGGAATCATTAGATCATTCAAATCTCATTTCAACAAATTTAAATTTAAACATATACAGTGCACGACAAAAGTAACCGGACAAGCCGAAATTTCCATTATTTTAGCCAATTTTAATGCTTTTTTAAAAAAATAGCTTTTTATTAATTAAAATATTCATTAAATAATATATTTACTTTTTTAATTTCTTTTTTTTGAATAATCCATTAAAATTAAAGCACACTTACTAAATGTAGGTGACAAAAGTAACCGGACACTTTTCAGTTTTTCGCCAAAATTACATTTTTTTAACCTTTTTTAGGGGTACACACATGTCAGATTTTGTTAAAGGACAAATAATTGCCTTAAAAATCAAGAATGTCTATCAGACGCGTTAGCACTCTTACTTGTACCAAAAAATCGACGATCCACGATTTTTTGAAAAAATACAAGAAAAATATGATAATTTCACGACTTCCAGTTTCTGGGAGAGCTAGAATACTTTCTAAGATTGAAACTGATGAGCTAACTGCTCATAGTGTAGAAAATCCATATGAAAGTTCAAACGTTTTACGTTCCTTTGTACATGAAAAGTTTGGAAAAGACATTTCCAAAAGGACAATAATTCGTTTATTGAATGAAAATAATTATTTTGGGAGATTAACCATGAAAAGACCCTTTCTCTCCAAAAAAAATGTTAAGGATAGATGGAACATATCTAAAATTTTTTTAATGATTTCGGACGCAGAAAGGAAGAGAACAATTTTCTCAGACGAATCAATTTTTCAATTATCTATGAATAAAAAATCTCGAATAGTTTACCGAAAGAAAGGGGAATCCTTAAAGTAGTTGATTTGATATTTATTTAGATATATCTTGCCAACTGTAAAACATGGAAAATGTAAAACAATGGTTTGGGGATGTATCTCATACAACGGAGTGGGGAATTTAGTTTTTTTTGATGGTACGTTAAACAGTGGACGATATGTGAATTGTTGACGAATAACCTGATGGAATCTGCAGCAAAAATGAATTTAACGGATTTCACATTCCAACAGGACAATGCTCCCTGCCACAAAGCAAAAATTGTGACGGAATATTTCAACGAAAATCAAATCAAAGTTCTTTCATGGCCCGCCCAGTCACCTGATCTCAATCCCATTGAGCACGTCTGGGCATATATGAAAAGAAAAATAGATGAAAAAACCCCAACATGTCACAATGACCTAAAAGAGGAAATTATCCAAATTTGGAGATCAATCCCGATATAGTTTATGCAAAAACTAATTTTATCAATGAAAGATAGAAGCTACGCAGTGTATAATGCCAAAGGAGGCAATTCTAGATACTAATTTTTGATTATTTTTAACTGTCCGGTTTCTTTTGTCGCACCTCGTAATTATTTATGCTTTAAATTTAATGTACAATTGAAAAAAAGATTAAATTAAAAATGTAAAAAATTGTTTTTCGTGTAAATTAATGTACAAAGGGTGATTTATGTGAAAAAAGTTTTAAAATGACTTAAAATAATGGAAATTTTGGTTTGTCCGGTTACTTTTGTCGTGCACTGTAATTGAACAAATAAACTACGGTGACGCAACTATTGAATGCTATAAAAAATTAACCCTGAAAGATGCAGTCTTATTTTCTTATCTAGCCTGGAAAGATGTGTCAGTGGATACAATATCAAAATGTTTTCAGCACGCCAAATGGGAAAACAGAATTGAAGAACCTATTATGGGAGACCATAAAATAAAAAATTTCGAACAAATTATAGAAAAATTAATGATCACAGATCCCATAAAAGAGGAGGAGTTTATAGACTTTACGTACTCTGAAAATGACGAACTTCATGAATTTGTTCAAAACAATAACTATGAAAATAACGATGAAAATGCAATTTTAGACAGTTCAATTACTGAAGATTGTGAAAGAAACAACTGTATTACACATCGAGATGCGATAAAATGTATTTCGGACCTCAAAAATATTTTTCACATGACGATAATTTTGATGTGATATGCTAGAAAGTTTATTAAGAATGCAAAAAAATATAGAGAAAGATCATACAAAAAAACTATAAATGATTACTTTACTTAAAATTTTGGTTTTTTAAATAAATGTTTCGGCTATTTATTTAAATGTTTAGATAGTTAAAAATTATAGAAATTTTTTGTTGATAGAAAATAGGATATTGATTATTTCTCTTACTCGCCAAATTCTCTTAGTCGCCAATTTTGGTTTGGTCCCAAAAATGGCGAGCAATAGAGGGAAGACTGTATTAATAAAGTTTTAATAAGGCTTATATTTAGAACTAATCACTCAAATTTATTGTAATATAACGAAAAGTAATATTTAATGTTATCATTTTTAAAGTTTCTATCCTTCTCCAACATCTTTTGAAGCATAGAAAAACTTCTTTCAATGGAAATAGTTGTTGCTGGACATTTCCATAATATCGAACAAATTTCTGGTGAACAATTATCAATCTTAGCAGTATAAATTTCTTTTAATCGATTTTTATCTATTCTTTTACGGAAATATTTGAATATTCCACATGGATCATCCCCAAAATTTATCACATTAATAAATTTAACGGCATCCTCAATGGTAAAAAAAGTTTCTTGGCATTGATGTAATCCATTTAATATGTCACTATAACATGATTTTATCAATGCAAGGTTTCTTTCCAAATTAATTGAATCTAAAGCAGTTTTTACTTTATCTAAGATTTTCCCTTTTTTGTTAAATTCAGGACCAGAAACTATAATGCGAACTGTATGCATGTTTTTCAAGTAGTAAAAGGCTGCACTAAGCCAGGTTCCCCATCTTGTAATTATTACTTCAGGTGGTAATTCTATATTGTCAAAAAGATCTCTTCGAGATTTTTTTTGAGCAATGCAGTTTTCATCGTGGCAATCAGATTATTAATATCCCCATAGTGTGTACTAATTTTTAAGGCACAATTATGTAAAAGATGTGCAAAACAAGTGATGTGTATAACATTGTTATACAGAATTGACGATGTTTCTGCAGCAGATATCATGTATGATGCAGCGTCGGTAACCAATAAAGCAAAATTAAATCGTTTGACGTTAAAATCCTTTAAAGTTTCATCGATTATCTGGCAAATAACTGAAGCATTACATATTTCAACAGAAATGCAATTTAATAGATAAATTTTCGATGGATTACAAAAAGTCCCCCCAAAACATTCACAAATTTATTATTTGAAATTTGGGTTTCATCAACAATCAAAAATATTTTCAAATTTAAAATAAGATTTTTTATTTTCAAAATTTAGAGATATTTATCATATACCAATTTGCGACAATGGGTTTCTGATGGAACAGAAAATCCCAAATCGTCGAAAAACTTAGAAAAAAGATTGTGACGAATCTTATAAAGAGGGATATTCACACCCGTCATCATCGAAACCAATCTAAAACAAAAATCATTTGGAATTGCAATCAATTTCGATTGACGCAAGTCGTGTGTTTTACTTCTTTTTTTATGCATTTCCGTCTGTCTGTGTTGTTCCACGTTAAAACTTTTTGAAAAGTTTACGGAACACAACAGAACTTGCAATTAAGTCCCCCATTAGTACTTCTCGTAAATTCGTGCGGATATTTATTTAAAATTTTAGAGAGTTTGAATTCATTAGATTTTTTTGATTTAGGCATCTATTAATATACCTTTTTTTATATATAAAAACCTTTATCTCTCAACAACAAAAAACCGATTATATCTCACGTTATAAAAAAATAATTCAAATATTATTATTCAATATTTATATTTAAAAAATAAATATTAATCTAATTCATTAAAATATACAAAAATTGAATATGACTTTATTTTTATAATATGACTTTACTAGCTCGGCAGCTCGCTTCGCTCACCGCGACCTAGCTCCTGCGGAGGGCCTGTTTCATCAAACAACTATAAGTTTATGTAGATGTATAAAACTACCTGGTTTAATGTAACCCTATTCTATCGCCTGTTGATAAACGATGTTTGTCGTCCGTCCTTCCTTGGCATATATGAATAAATTTCTCTTCTGCCTACCCTCGAGCATCCCACATACAGCTGTCCATGTGAAAAGCACTCACTCTCTAAAAATAACCCAACTACCTTTAATGACTGTCCCTGGGCCTTGTTTATTGTCATTGCAAACTTTTTTTTTTTTTTTTGTGGTTTATTTTTTTTTATATTTAATTTTTTCATTTTTCCTTGTAATTTCTTTTTTTTCTTTTTTATTTTTTTGTTTTTTACTGGCGGAAATGGGGCAGGGGAGATGCGGCAGGCGGAAATGCGGCAGGCAAGAAAGCGACACACAAAAAAGCGACACACAAAAAAGATTTAATTAATTACCTTATTAAGCTGACCGTTTTTTCTTCAGCTTCGTTTTTCCTCCTTCGGTTATCTATTTAAAAAATTATTTTTGAATAATAAAAAAGTTTAGGAAAAGAGGCATACCGAAAATAAATTCTATCTTTACGAAAAACTCAAGTAAATAGTTAATATTTTTACGCAAATTCTTCTGATTGCGCTGTCAATTGGTGGTAAATTGTGTTAATGGTTGTGCTAATGTGGTTTCAACTATCAAAGTGGTTTTTCAAAATCTGTTAATTGCACACTCTATTCAAAGTCGTGCAATCTGTGATTGCACATTCTGTCAAAGTCAAATATGATAATAGCTTTAATTTTGATTCATGGTCGATAATGATATATGCATTTAATTTTAAAGAGAAAAACATAGGATGAATTGAATTTCTTATCGCGAATAATTGGGAGTTCATCATTGTTAATATTCTCGCTGTCGTTTTCATCAAGGATATTCTTAATACGTGAGATTTTTGCCTTGAAGGTTTTAATGGACCTCATCATGAATGTCGAGGACATTCGCGTTGTTCATTTTAATCAAAATGCAGAAAATAATTTTTTGATTTTTTGGGGGAAGGTTTTAAGGACTTCATCATGTAAGTCGAGGACATTGTAGTTGTTCATTTTAACCAAAATGCAGAAAATTTTTTTTTTTTTTTGGAGGGGAAGGTTTTAAGGACTTCATCATGTAAGTTGAGGACATTGTAGTTGTTCATTTTAACCAAAATGCAGAAAATTTTTTTTTAATTTTTTTGGGGGGAAGTTTTAAGGACTTCATCATGTAAGTCGAGGACATTGTAGTTGTTCATTTTAACCAAAATGCAGAAAATTTTTTTTTTAATTTTTTTGGGGGGAAGGTTTTAAGGACTTCATCATGTAAGTCGAGGACATTGTAGTTGTTCATTTTAACCAAAATGCAGAAAATTTTTTTTTAATTTTTTTTGGAAGGAAGGTTTTAAGGACTTCATCATGTAAGTCGAGGACATTGTAGTTGTTCATTTTAACCAAAATGCAGAAAATTTTTTTTTAATTTTTTTGGGGGGAAGGTTTTAAGGACTTCATCATGTAGTCGAGGACATTGTAGTTGTTCATTTTAACCAAAATGCAGAAAATTTTTTTTTATTTTTTTTGGAAGGAAGGTTTTAAGGACTTCATCATGTAAGTCGAGGACATTGTAGTTGTTCATTTTAACCAAAATGCAGAAAATTTTTTTTTTAATTTTTTTGGGGGGGAGGTTTTAAGGACTTTATCATGTAAGTCGAGGACATTGTAGTTGTTCATTTTAACCAAAATGCAGAAAATTTTTTTTTAATTTTTTTGGGGGGAAGGTTTTAAGGACTTCATCATGTAAGTCGAGGACATTGTAGTTGTTCATTTTAACCAAAATGCAGAAAATTTTTTTTTAATTTTTTTGGGGGGAAGGTTTTAAGGACTTCATCATGTAAGTCGAGGACATTGTAGTTGTTCATTTTAACCAAAATGCAGAAAATTTTTTTTTAATTTTTTTGGGGGGGGTTTTAAGGACCTCATCATGTAAGTCGAGGACATCGTATTGCCAATTTGAAGTTGGTGTGCACCACAGACAGACAGACACACACACACACACCATACCATTTTATTATTAAGATTATTGAATACTAGCTCAGCAGTTCGCTTCGCTCACTGCGAGCTAGCTCCTGCGGAGGCCCTGCTCGCTACGCTCGCAGTTTCCTTAATAACTATAAATTTTGTAGATATATAAATGCGACCTGCTTTGATATAACCTTATTCTAAGGCCTGTGGATAAACGATGTTTGCAGTCCGTCCATCCTTGGCAAATATAAATAAATTTCTCTTCTACCTACCCTTGAGCACCCCACATACAGCTGGCCATGTGAAAAGCACTCGTTCTCTAAAAATAAGCCTACTATTTTTAAAGACTGTCCCTGGGCCTTGTTTATTGTCATAGCAAAACTTATCTCAGCGGAAATTGTAGTCTCTTAAATCTATCGCAGGCCCTTTCATGGTCCATAATAACGTCGACCGATTTATATATTCTTTCTCTGCCAGGGATTTTCATTAATAAATCTAAATTTATATTAAGTACCTCATCATTAAGTGGAGCTAATATAGCTCGTTCACGCAGCCACTCGAAATTCACGTAGTGTTCAGATAGTTCGGAATAGACGGCATTCAATAATTCTTCTGCTGTTTCTACGAAAATACATAATTCTTCGGTAGCCTAATTTTCTGGTCGTGCATTTCTGAAGTGATTGCCCCATTTCCAATATCTAGAAGGATTTGTGGGAATATGCTATTAACGCCTTGTAAATGTGCATGTACATTTACATCTAAGCTTACCTTTTTCACGTGTGTCCACAAATATGACGATTTGAGGCAGGCATTCAATTCATCCGCAGCGTCCCTCTTTGAATAATTGGCAGCGTCTGTCTAAAATCACCTGCCAATACAACTAATGCTCCCCCAAACAAATGGTCGCTACAATTCTTGATATCTCTATATGTTCGGTCAACTGCTTGAATGCGCCTTTATGAGCCATCGTACATTCATCCCAAACAATTAACCTAGAATGCATAATTCTATTACCCGTAGTTGAGTCTAACAGCAGTCCTGACCTTGTTCAGCTGTTGTCTAAGTTCCCTCACCATTTAAGCACATCTTCCCTCGTTTCTCTTTTTTTGTTATATGGTTCATATTCTCTTGTTTGTTAACATTCTCAGATCTCTCTTTATAGGACATTCTTATGATTTTGTAAACGCGAATCAGTAATTTATATTAAATTTTCTACGTAAATTTATTTAGTGAAATTTATGTAAAGTGTATTATCCAATCAAAGCCATTATACTTAATTGCCTCTATGTTTAAAGGAATTGAAACTTTAGCATAATCGAACTTGTCTGTTTCGGTAAAGAAAATGATAATCAGCTTCATCTTTGTAGTATTATAAGGAAAAAAATTAAAGCCTGTTAAATCAAGGAGATTTAAATATAGGCAAATTGAAATTTACATGACTAATTTAAATTTTATTTGCCTCTATCTTTTAAGAAATCTAAACAGTAGCATAATCGAATTTGTCAGTTTCGGCAGTTAAAAAGAATCAATTATGTAAATCTCTAATAATTTTTGCTTTTTCCTTTTTAGTGGTTTTCAAAATCTGATAATTGCACAGTCTATTCATGGTCGATAACAATTAGAGTTTATTTTATTTTTTTAACGAAAATTTAACAAAAAAGAATTTATGTCATCGAAAAAAGATAGCTAAGCTAATTAATGGCCTCACGAGGCTTGAAGGTTGTGGAGGACCTCATCATGTGAGTCGAGGACTTTCTTGTCGTTCATTTTAACAAAAACGCAGAAAATATTTTTTTTTAATTTTTTGGCTTGAAGGTTTTGGGAAACACATCATGTGAGTCGAGGACTTTCTTGTTGTTCATTTAACAAAAACGCAGAAAATAATTTTTTTTTAAATTTTTGGCTTGAAGGTTTTGGGGGACCACATCATGTGAGTCGAGGACTTTCTTGTTGTTCATTTTAACAAAAACGCAGAAAATAATTTTTTTTAATTTTTTGGCTTGAAGGTTTTGGGGGACCACATCATGTGAGTCGAGGACTTTCTTGTTGTTCATTTTAACAAAAACGCAGAAAATAATTTTTTTTAATTTTTTGGCTTGAAGGTTTTGGGGGACCACATCATGTGAGTCGAGGACTTTCTTGTTGTTCATTTTAACAAAAACGCAGAAAATAATTTTTTTTAATTTTTTGGCTTGAAGGTTTTGGGGGACCACATCATGTGAGTCGAGGACTTTCTTGTTGTTCATTTAACAAAAACGCAGAAAATAATTTTTTTTAATTTTTTGGCTTGAAGGTTTTGGGGGACCACATCATGTGAGTCGAGGACTTTCTTGTTGGTCATTTTAACAAAAACGCAGAAAATTGACTTGAAGGTTTTGGGGGACCTCATCATCGAGGATATTCTTTCTTATTAAAATTTTTTGACAGGAAGGTTCTTAGAGGATATCAACCTTTTATTGTGCCTCATTATCGAATAACTACAAAAGGGAAGTTTTTGACAATTTGATCTGGTTTGTAACAATTTGATGTGGGTGTGCACAGACAGACAGACACACAGACAGACAGACAGACACACACCATACCATTTTATTATTAAGATGACTTATATGACCTATTAATAAGTGTTTAAATAGTTAAAAAATATAATTAAAATATTTAATTAATATAAACAAACACAAAATGACTTTATTTTGTGATAAGCATTATATGACTTTTGGTTGCCCTAGTTATGTTCTTAAAATAGCTGACTGTTATCTAATTAGATTTTTTATCATCTCAACACATTTTATTATTTTTAGATTATTTTATAGTTTCTATTTCTTTCAGCATGGTTCGTATTTAAGTGTCTTTTAAATTATTCTCTTAAAAACTGATATTTCTTTACTTTTTAAAATAAATCATTAATTTTATTTCTTTACTAAAAACTAAATACGGTACAATGCGACTTGTAATACTTGTTAATTAAGTCAAAATGTTTAGCGGGTAGAATAAAATACAACCATAATTTGGCCTCCCCTTTTTTAGAATAAACACTGTTAAAAAATCTTTAACTCAACAAGTGTTTTGTCTTAGATCACCGATAATAATGATATGAGGTGATTTTTTATTTCCCAAAAAATCTTTAATTGCAAATAAATTTAAGAATAGGTGTTTAATTTGTATTATCATTTACTATATTTTGTTCATTTTCAGTTTGGAATAGAGAAACTGAATGGCATACATCACGAACTAAGGACTGAGAAACATTATATTTTTTCGACAATTTCTACTCAGTTACAATGTATATAAAAATACCTCGAAATCAACATTGGGGTATTCCTTTTTAAAATCATTCAACAAATCTGCAAGCATTATTACAGAAAGACGTCCATCTGGAACTTTGGCAGGGTTTTCATGATTGACATCGACATTGACAATTTTCTATGAATTTTAAAGTTTTCTTTAAAGTACATTTTTATTTAACGTTTCAGCTGATATTGCGAAAGTTTTAATCTTTTGAATAAGATCCAGAGTTTCTGAATCATTCTCTTTGTACCACAAATTATTTACTTTTAAAATTAAATATATTTTTGAACTGACTTTTTTCACGTTGAGCTATCAACTCGAGTGTTTTTTTATTCCGCTGCGGGCGATGAAAAGCAGGAGATTTATCAATATATTGAATTGCTCTGTTCGTTACATTAAAATATGATTTTAATTTTCGAGAAATCCATTTCATCATGAGGAACTTGAAAACAAGAACTGTACACAAACAGATGTTTTTAAAAAAATGTTGTTAATTTTGATTCTATAATTTAGTTTTTAAAAAATATTAAATTAATTTATTTAGAGAAATTTTAAAAATTTCATTACAGTTATCGCAAGAAAAATGATAATTAATCAATTTAACTAAAAAATAAAGCCACTAGCTAAAGGATTGCTAGATAAGTGCTCCCAAAAATTACAAAAGAAATACTTTTGAGTACCCAGCTTGTTTCGGGACAGTCATTACAATTTTTATTTATGATTTATATTAAAACAGCTTTTAAAAATAGAAATGATGATGTCGATATTGACTAAGTCCAGGGGTCCGCTAAAGATGGCTCGCGAGCTTTGGTGGTTCTTTAAGTTTTAAATAGGCTCTTTTAATTTTGTTTTTTTTATTCATCTTTCAAAAGAAAATTTATTCGCCTTTCAGAAGAACTTAAAACTTTGGAAAAGAAAATTATTCGGTCAAATAAAAAATGATATTGATGTTAAGAAACCAAAAGATGCGATTTTCAAAGCGTGAAGTTTTCTTCCGAATTTTTTATATAAATTAGGATAGTTTTGCTTATAAGATATTTTTCAAATTTTTTAAATAAACATCAACAAAATTGTTAGTTTAAAACCAAAAAGATGTTTATTTTAAATTTAATTCGGAAAATAATTTTACCATTGAATTAATCGACCCATCGTTAACTTTCTGAAGATATAAAATTCCCTTAATATCTTTGGAGCAAACTGAAAAATGTCATCTTCCAGCGCATTAATTGTAAAAACTAGTTGCTTAGTTTATTGGCATTTTACAATTCCGTCATACACTAGGTGCAAAAAAAACCGTTTTTTCAAAATATCAAAAATTTACTATGCAACTATATTGTTTTTATTAAAGAATTGAATAATTTATTATTTTTTAACACTAGTTTTATTTTTATATTTGAACTTGTAATCATTTTTACTTAACAAATTATAACTAACAAAAAATCAAACGCAATAAAAAACCGTTTTATTTTTGATTATTTAAAGTTAGTATTCAATATGGTCCCCTTTTGCCTTAAAAAGCTTTTGTGCTCTATTCGGCATGCTTTCGATTAATTTTTTTATAAAACTAATCGGTATTTCGTTCCAAATATTTTCGATTTTTTCTTTCAATTCCGAAACATTCTTTGGATGAAAGGTGTTTAATTCCCTCTTCATATGAGCCCATATATGTTCGATCGGATTTAAATCCGGTGATTGAGGTGCCCATGGTAAAAGGTTTACTTTCTTTTCTTGAAAAAATCGCATAGTCATCTTGGAAGTATGACATGTTGCCATGTCTTGTTGGAAAATAAAGTCACTAAGCTCCATTTTTTTGCAGATTCCCATAAATGGTTACATAGTGTGTTGATATAAAGTGCGGAATTCATATTCCCGTGTATAAAAGCAAGCGAGCCCATTCCGTAATAGGAAAAACAGCCCCGGACCATAACTTTCCCCCCACCAAATTTTACAGTAGGCGAAAGGTTGCTTTTTTGAAGGCCTGTATTGTTTTTCCGATAACAATATTGCCGTTTTTTAATATTAAAAACTTCGAAACTGCATTCGTCACTAAAAATTGTCCTCATCCATTCAGTGTTTGGCACAGTAATGAAATGCTTTGCCATGTTATAGTGTTTTTCACTATTTATTTTGTTCAATAATGGTTTTTTCTACATACACGAGCATATATTTGCTCCCTTCTTAAATAATTTGCGATGGATCTTTTACCGACTGTTTTTCCGGTTATTTTACGGAGATCATTCCTTAGGCAATCAGCTTTTTTTAGGGGGTCCTCTTTAACCAGTTTGAGTAAAATAAGGATATCGTCCTTATTAAGAATTTTTGGTCTCCCCGAACCTTTCATTCTTTCAGTCGTACCATATTTAATGAATTTTCGGATGAAGTCAGCGATAGTTGATCGCGGGATATTAAGCTCGTCAGATATTTTTTTAGTGGTCCAATTTAACGCATTCAAGCTTAGAATCTTTCCTTTTGTTATTACATCAAGCATTCGTAATTTTATCGAGGGTTAAAATTCTAAAAAAAGTAAAAAATCTCACACTCACCAGAATAAACGGTTTTTTATTGCGCTCGTGTAATTAAAATTTTTAATTTAGACATATAACACAATACAAAAAAATATAACAAAATTGATTTAGGGTTAATTTAATGATCCCTTTCGATATCGACAAAGAAAAATCACGGTTATCTTTGCAAAATATGCCGTATTTAAAAACGGTTTTTTTTTGCACCTAGTGTATAATGATTTCTACTGATATAACTTTCTTTAAAGTTTCTTTGATTTGTTCTACATTTATTTGATTACACTTTTTTGAACATCATACCATTTAATACTAGGATAAGTAAAATATAACAGCAAATAATCAAAATCTTGTAAAACCACAACTCCAGAACCCATAAAAACTATATCTAAGTCTAAAAAATACAAACTTACAAAAAGCGAGCAGCTGGCTTAATTAACTTTTTCCAAAAATTATGAGCTAATTTGTTTTTTCAATTATCATTGATTTCTATTGTTATAAACTAAAATTACCACACATGATGTTTCTAATCCAAGTTTGTATTGGGCTCTAAGTTTGTCTTGGGCTCTATTCAAAAAGCGAGCAGCTGGCTTAATTAACTTTTTCCAAAAATTATGAGCTAATTGTTTTTTCAATTATCATTGATTTCTATTGTTATAAACTAAAATTACCACACATGATGTTTCTAATCCAAGTTTGTATTGGGCTCTAAGTTTGTCTTGGGCTCTATTCAAGCTTTGATTGTAGATCAAATTTCCTTTTTTTGAATTTTAAATCTGAATATGAGTACCATTTTTCTTAGTTTACAGAATCTTTCTCCGCCTATGTTGAGGCAGTTTTAAAAAATCCACATTATTTAATGGTAATTAATGTATTTTTATCCTTTATTTACTGTTTGAGTCAAATGAAATTAATAAATTCAAATTCAGCATAAGAATCTGATCAAATATGTCAATTTAGAATAGTATGCTAGAATAGTATGTTATTTATTCATTTGTTTCAATTTGCCTTATTTTTTTTTAATTTTTGAAATTCCTGGGAATTAATTTAGATTTCCTGGGACCACTGTTGAGAACCGTTGACTTACCTTCATAGAAATTAAAAAAATAATAGGGATATTTGATTAAAAATGGCAAGATTAAAATAATTAAAAATTATGAAAGAAGTTTAAATTGATATATCAATCAAAATCAACGATTAAGAAAATATCCCAAAAATCTAGGTATTAGTTACTAAAAAAATAACTGTAATAATACAAATGAGAACTCCCGCGGCAATACAATATATTTTATATTGTTTCAGAAAGACAGCCAATGCTAATTCAAATGGCTAAAAAATAATTAAAAAACTTGATGAACGTTGTTTAATTAAAATCAATAATTTACTTGCTCACATTTAAATTTAAAATATAATATATATATACATTTAAATTTAAATTTAAAATTCCTCCCAAAATTGTTTCTACTGGTTTTTTCTGGAATAAAAAAATTGTGGCAATTAAGACCAATGAATATATGCAAAAAAGGCATGCCTTAAACTATTCAAAATTATTATTTCCAATTCATCATTACAGAAATGTAGCACAATTGTTTTTTTATTCCAATGCAATACAAAATTCCAGATATAATTCCTATAATTCCTACTACTCCAGCAAAAAGAAGCATGAGTGCGATGGTTTGTAAAAAACTATTTATAACATTTTCAATTACATACTTTAATAATACTGGTCCTAAATAGAAGCCCAGACCGGAAATACCCTATTTTAATAAAAATAGTTAAACTTTACCCCTAAAATGATTATATTTGTTGCAATTACTAAAATTTGAAAACAGGCCATTTCTACAAAAGTAAAACCGATTTTTTTTATTTTTGGATATTTAAATGAGTGGTTGTAAAAATGCTTTTAGTTCCAAACAATTGGTTTTCTTAATAACCTCAATTGTATTATATTTCTGACGTGGGCGATTAATGTTTAACAAACTATCTAAACTTATCTAATAGTATAATATTTATTTCTAGAGATTTTGTCATATTTGATCATTGTATTACCGGGATTATTGGTTTTCTACAAAGCGGTTCTCAACCGTGGTCTCCAGAATATGTTTAGTGGTCCCGTGAATTTTGAAAAAAAATATATCAAAGTTAAAACTAATTGTGTAATTAAGTATAAACCCAAAACATTGAAATTAACTTGATTTGATTATACGTCACAAATATTCTGTACACCCAGGAAATTGTTGCTGACATGAATATTTTAAAATCAAAAGAACAAATTTGATTCACAGCCAAACTTGGGGATGTTATAATCCCAAGTATCTAAAACAAATCATTTTCAATGATTATTTGCAAAAAATACTTTCCTTTTGAAGACCTAATTCCAAACTGAATCGTTCAACATTTTTTCATTTCATTTAAAGAATATTAGAAACTTAATTTTCAACAGAGCTTGATTGAAATTCAATGTAAACAGTCTGCTCAGATTATTCTCAAATGCACTTCATTATTAGATTTTTAATATTCTCATTAATAATTATTTTATTTTTAAATGTCAGATGGCAAAAGAATTTACCATTTTGAGTAAAATTACATTTAAGTCGATACTTGCTTTTAACATTACTTATCACTATGAAATGGCGATGTTTTTTCTGACTTTTCTAAAAACAAAATATAAAAATAGACTATGGTTACAAAATGATATGCGAGTAGCTTTGTCAAAGATAAAGCCCGACATTAAGTGAAATTATTCTGAACAAACATGATAAAAAATCTCACTGAATTACTGTTAAATTGTCTGTTATTTTCATAATGTTAATGTTATTTTTATATAATAGATAGTTAAACATATTTAAACCTTCCTCTGACAAAACTTGTGCACCAATAGCAAAAAAATGTTTATTTTATTTAAGGTAGTGCCCACAAAATTTTATAGTGCAAAAGTGATCTCCAGTCTGAAAAAAGTTGAGAACCGCTGGTTTAATAATAATTCACTCAGAAAAAAAAGTTTAAATGACTACACTAAATGTGGTAAAACATCGCTGTCACGCTTAAAAATCAATAATTTGTTTTCTGGGAAAGTTTCAATTATTCTATTTTGAGACTTGGTTTGTTCAAACTGTGAAAATTGTTTTTTGTATTTATATAAAAATGTTTATTTGAAGTATAATTTGATAAATAATCAATTACTGAATTGCACCACAACATATGATTAATAGTTTTGCTATTGAACTTGAAATTTAAATTTGTTTCAAAAATAGCTCCTTATTGGCATTATCATCCAAAATTAAAAATATTGTTGTTACGTGTTGTTTTTTTCAAATAATATATAACTATTAAAAAATTTTTGTTACTATTAAATTACTATTAAAAAAACTATGTCAAAATGAGATAATGAAAACTATTTGAATTAATTAATATGATGCAGAATCAAAGAAACTTCTACACTATTTTTATATGCCAGTTTTAATAATATTTTTTAATGTTATTGTACCTAAATAACCACACAGCCGACCAATAATCTATTTGTAGGTTACACCGTCATTCTTAAAAAATTATATTTATTGTGGTAAGTGTGGTTTTAAAACAATCAAACTTAGCAAAATTTTTGAAAAAAATAATTAACTGAATTGTTATTATCAAATCATTTATATGAGTAATTAGTTCCATCCTCTGCTCTGCAATAAGTATGGCTGGAAGCGGTCCAGAAAGCTGCGAACCCATCGAGTTTGATCGTTGTGTGAGAACTCCAAGGTGTTCATTAAGATGGATACACCCATACGCACCTTGATTGTTGTCCAGCACAACAAACCCTATATTTTAGTCCACGATAAGGTCACCGGGGAGATCGACCGTTTGCAGACAGTGGAAGTGGAGAAAAGGAGGAGGTATGACCTCCTTGCAAACGAGCTAGGACCGAGCCAGAGAAGAGGGGGAAGAAAGGGAAGAGATGCGTGGAGTGCTATCCTCTGCTCACTTCGGAGGCTCTGAACTTAGTTAGAAAAATTACTTAGTTAATTAGTTTCTTTTTAATAAATAATTTGGAGTTTTTTTTCATGTCTAAATGTTCAAATAAATTAAAAATTGTTTAAAAATTGTGGATAAAAAATATTAATAAAAAATAGTTTCCGGCCAAATTTAATTGTAATAATTACTGGTACTTTTGTCGAAGTGGTCGCAGTTTTTTTAGAAGATAATTAAAATTAATTAATTTTTTTATAAATTCTGAAAAAATAACGGTACTTTTGTCGAAGTGGTCGCAGTTTTTTTAGAAGATAATTAAAAATAATTAATTTTTTTTAGTTGAAAAATAGATTATTTAATTATAACCCTCTATCAATAATTTAAATGGTTATTAAAATTATTTAAAAATTTATTTAACCAATTTAGTCATTTTAGTACGCGGCATCCAAATTCCAGACTGTAGAAGGAATTTATTTGAAAGGATATCCATTTTGCAGAAAATGCACTGCATCCTCCTTACTTATTGGGAGCTGTCGGAATATAAATTAGTAAAAAATTTAATAATATTTAAATTATTGATAGAGCGACTTAAATAAACTATAATATATTCCACCTCAAAAATTATTAGATTTTTTAAAAGGCCTAAAAAAACTGCGACCACTTCGACAAAAGTACCTAATTACTCATAGACTTTATTAATAAAAAAACTAATTAACTAAATAATTTTATAAGTCCAGAACCTTCGAAGTGAGCAGAGGATGGGATACACTTCCTGCATACACTTCCTTCCTCAGTATAGAAAGCAATTTCTCTCTTCCAAAATGTGTCCTCATATGTTCAGTCTAAACTAATTATATAAAAATCACCTCGATAATTTTTAGTTTAAATTCCTTTGCTTTTTGGGGGAAAAAGCGTAGCCTCTGGTTTTTGTATTTTTTTAAAAACTATTCATTCGTTTTCAAAAATTAACTATTCTGATAATTTTCTGTATCTTTTTTTAGATTTTTCAAATCGGTCAATACAAAATAGATTTAATTGAAATTTTTTGATCTCAGCAAGTTCATCTTTATTAAGTTAAAGGAAAACCATTTTTGGAAAATTAAATAACCAAAACAAATTTTCAGGCTGGAGATCTGTCAAGCGCACAAATGCCGCTGTAAGAGAACTGTTGACGAGTACGGTTTTGCGCCTCTCGTTTTCCGTCAGAGTGCTGGTCGTGCCCCTCGTTACAGTGAACTCAACGCAATCATTCAGCGAGCTCTCGCTTCCGCGGGTGTCCCGTCAATCCTCGAACGGTTGGACTGGATCGAAAAAACGGCAAACGCCCAGGCGGTACGACCACCTTCCCTTACGAGCAAGGGAAATTTCTTATTTTGGACTCGACCTTAATTGCATATTTTGGCTGCCATTTTATTTATGAGACTCCGATAAAAGAGCCAATTAAAATAAATTCTTATTGATAGATTTTGTGAATCAAACTTTAATTAAATGATTATTTAAACTCTGGAGACTTTGTAAATTTCAAATTTATGTTTTAATTTATGCAATTTTAATTTCTTAATTAAGAAAAAAATTTCAGAATCAGCGTATAAATAACCTATTATCGGAAAAACACATTTTCCTATAGAAACCATACAATGATGATTGTTTTTTTATTTCTCAGATCAATAATTTGTATTTTTATTATTTAGTATAAAAAGGTTCTTCATTGAATTTTAATGTAATTTTGGAGGAATCAAATGATCTAATTTGCCAAAAATACATTGCCACTTCTTTAGAAAATAAACAACGCTTTTTATTAAAGTATAAAAGAGAAGAGACTGGCTGGTTCGTATATGAAACAAACCATAAATTTATTTTTATTGGAAATAATACAAATAAAATTGGGGCTTTGGGAACCGGAAACTATATTATTAGAACAACAAAAGACCATATAGAAACTGCATCTGTATATGGTTTCGTGGAAAATGGAATCATTTGGGGAAAACTTAAGCCAATGGTTAAATTGGAATGCCTCAACTATGTCGAAAAATCTTTTCCTAAAAAAGGTGAAAAATAATAATTTTATTTTCTAGAAAATATTGGTGTATTGATATCCGTGTTGTTCGTTGTGGTACTCTTCTATGACTGAACACCCAAACCAAAGTGCCGGAACTAGCACGGAAACTGTGAAAGAAAGAAATATTGTTGATCGATCATTCCAAGATGTACAAAAAAAATTCTTCATTCCAAAGCAGAGAATTCCAACAAATTTTTTAACAACCTTTCATGTAATTACTTGTGGTTTGATCATATAATTTAAATTCTTAAAAAATCTTTAACAAGCTCATATTATCCTAATTTAAACCTTTGCTGTTCAAATTTGTCTAATGGTGTCATAGTTATAACTACTATGATTTAAAGATTCTTCTAAAATGATAATTTTATTTAGGATTTCTAAAAACTATAAAATTTTTAAACCACACCTGAGAATTTCGAAACATAAGAGAAAAGTTCCCACACTTGCCACACACACGATACGACTTTCTTAACCATTGTTTTCCAACTTCCGTGATTTTGGGGCTGACTGCTGAGTTCTTTCAGGCCATCGCAGTTGTTTAGGTCATCTTTAAATATGTAAAAATATTTTAGTTTTATCCAAACCTACTTTAAATGTATGTTTTTTATTTTTAAATCTAATTAATTTGTTAATTTTACCTAATAGCATGTTTCTATAGTAAAACCATAGAAATGAATCGAGAAACTATTGAGGGGTTAATCTTTTAAAACAAACTTTACAGTGAAATCATCAATACATTTGCCAAAAGGAGAATTAATGCTATAGAAAATCACTTGGGTAGATTATGCACTTCAATAAGCTATTATGCTCAAAAATTGACTAAGATGAGGAATAGAGGTTAAAATTTTTTTTTCTGTTGAATTCATTAGGGGATGAAATCACAAATGAACTGATGAACTACGCGAAAGGAGAAGCGTCAAATCCAACAGAAAAAATCGCCTATGAAAAATTTTATGAGAATTTTGCCTCGATTCAAGACTATAAGACTACACATGTTATTTAATCAATTAATTAATTAGGCTGAAAGATTGGTTTCAAAAGTTATTGAACCTTTGCAAAAATATAAAAATATTTTATCAGTCTCAAAAGTTAGTAAATTAATTTTTAAAATTTTGTAGTCTCAAATTGCTAAAGATCTTCGCAATAAAAATAAAGAACGGAAATTAGTTGACAAAGTAACTGATAACACATTACAATATAATAATGCCGATAAAGTAATTTTTTTAAACAATTCAAGTACGAAAATAAACTTTATCAAGCAAAAATAAAATCTTCAGCATCGACTTTAAATATTCACCGAACATTATTGGACTTGGAAGAAAAAAAAATTCATGATCTCAAAGTAATTTTAAATTATTTATAGAATAGGAAATACTTAGTAACTTCATTATGACAGAACTGTCTTATAGTACAAGTGTTATCGAATATCTTACAAATTGCTATAACAACTTGAAGATTATAGATCCCAAATTGGATTTTAATGTAAGTTAAAAATGTAATTTTAAGCATTTTGAAAATGAATTAAGAGGAAATAACGAAGTAACAAAATCTGATTCAACGAAAAGAGAAAACCCGAATGACACTCTACGAACAACACCATCATCAATACCTATTAATCAAAAATACGGTTCCAATGTCGATAGGGAAGATGACTATGATGATACAGATGAAGAAACTGAAGAAGAATCAGAATATGACGAGACAGAAGATTTGACCTTAAAATACAAGAGATAAAATTTTAGTCTTCAGATTTAATAAAATATGGACTTCCTCTTTATTCTATCAAATATTACAATATTTAGAAAATTAGGTTCAGAAGATTCATTCTTATATAAAAAATTTCTTTTTTTCAATTATCTCCACTTTGACGAGTGTTCCACACTGCGTCATTTTTGTTGAGAACCAATATTTTAGTTATTACGTCTTGGAAACATTTTGAAGAATTTTCTTATCCTTGAAGGTGATTACATAAGTCACCTTCCAAACATATTCCTCGGAAAAGTAAAGTCTTTGCAAGCTGATTTCATGTGTACATTCAAATTCATAAGTATCTTTCTGATTAATTTATCAATTGCTTCAAATTCACAGGGTTCAGAAACAACGAGGCCAATATAGTAATTGCACCGTGATAGAGCATGTTCATTGATTGCTCTAAATAAATTGATTGAGCTTAATTTAGTTTTCGTCGATCCATGGACAAAATAGTTAATTATCGTGCACTTTGTTAACGGACTGTTTAAAAATTCGATTTCTTGTGATTCTTGACAATGTCGCTTAGTTCCAAGCTGGCACTGTTATCAAATTGTATGTGTCGGTATATATTGCAATTTTTTCATTCACAAAATTTGTTATCAGTTTGTATAAACATGGCATACATACAGCGATACAAATAAAAACGAAACACTCATTTTCTCGATTTTTTTCTATTGAATGATTGATTTATTTTAACAAAAATAGAATTTTTAAAAGACAAACATAACTTTAGCCTTTAAAAAAAAAAAAAAACAACTTATATTTCGGACCGTAATTAAATCCAGTTTTGTCCAAACAAAATAAAAAAGAGAACAAAACAAAATAAAAAGAGAACAAAAGAGTTTTTTTAACCATTTTTTATTTTATTACACGTGTTGATTCTTGTTACATGGTTTTACAACTTACATTACAAGAAAAAGCAGAAATTATTACGTATTATAAAGTCGGAAAGTAATATCGGGAAATAAGAAATTTGACCGGAAGATCTCTGAGTGCCATCTCGAGAGTCATTCGAAACTTCACCATGAATGATTCCTTCCAGAGAAAAAAAGGCTCAGGACGAAGATTTAAACTTAACTCTGATGATCTCGGAATAATTCAACGTGAACAAAAAACTGACGTTGATTTCAATTCCGTAAAATGTTCGGAAATTTTACGTTTTGAAACGGGAACTGCTGTCACATCACAGACAGTGAGGAACTATTTGAAAAGACTGAACATATCGACGTTTCAGCCTACGAAAAGGTCATATCTATCGAAAAAACACAAAAAGACTATACTTTCTCAGTGCATTAAGTGAAACATGTTGCCGAATGTGTTCTGGAATCGAGTTATCTTTAGTGATGAATCGAAATTCAATCTATTTAATCCCGATGGAAGAAAATTTGTCTGGAGAAAAAGGGGACAAAGGCTTTTAAGCAAAAATGTTACTACAACAGTCAAGTTTGGAAAAGGGAACGTAATGGTTTGGGGCGCATTTACATCGGAATGTTTTTCGGAACTTGTTTGGATAAAGGGAATTATGAATGGGAACTTATATGTAAGTATCTTGGCGGACTATTTGTTGCCTTTTTTGGAGAAAACCGGAATCCGGTCTCCAATTTATCAGCAAGATAATGATCCAAAGCACACATGCAAGGTGGCTAAAGATTTTTTTAATGAACACCAAATTGAGTTATTACAATGGCCTCCTTAAAGTCCCGATTTGAATCCAATCGAGCACGTGTGGTCCTTCATGAAACATAAAATAAAAGGGACTGAATTTAAAAAAGAGTGACCTATTTGAGGGATTAAAAAATATTGGAATGATCTTTCAATAGAATATGCGACATCCCTTGTTGGAAAAATGCGGAACAGAATTTTAGACGCAATTAATGCTCAGGGGGGTCATACTAAATTTTGAACTACCATTGTTCTCTTTTTTATTTTGTTTGAAAAAATTTGGTTTAAATACATATTAAAATCTTTGACGTTTGGATTTTTGTAAAAGGCAAAAGTTAAGATTATAGCTTGAAATTCGATTTTTTATTAAAATAAATCAATCATTCAATAGAAAAAAATCGAGAAAATGAGTGTTCCGTTTTTTATTTGTATCGCTGTATAATCGATCAATAGTTTGCTTGGAGTCAATCGAGTTTACTTTCTTTGAGATCAGATATGTGATTGATTGCGGGTGACTATTCCGTTAATAATATCTCTGATTTTTTGAAATAGGAATTTTTGAAGAGAAACCAATTTTTTGATGAAAAAGTTGTATGCAAAATCACATCCTGGAGCCTTCCAATTATAAAGGAATTCAATTAGTTTTGGTATGAATTCGTTATTTATATTGGATTCATGGTGCTCAGCTCCAGTAACTCTTTTATTCACTCCAAAACTTAAATCATTTTTATCCTTTTTTTTCCAAAAGTCCATCCAAAATTTGAGACGGTCAGATGTGTCGAAACAATCAATCTGATCATTATCAGAATTAAAATGTAGCTTTCTGTAGAACGACCTTCAATTCAACTTAAAATTCCGATTATCAATTCCATATTGTCGTCTTGAGTCTAGAAAAGACAACTTTTTGTTTAAGATTTGAATCTGATTTGTGACCGTTGTCGTGATTCTTTTAAATTCCCCCTTTTTGGATTTTTTTGTAGTTTTAAGAACGTAAAATGTCAGTGACCTTCTTTTCTTTGTCTTTAATTGTAGAATATATTCTTTTCAGTCAAAGACTCAATTTTATTTTGGATTTTTTGTTTCCAATTCGAATTAATTGGATTTCTCATTGTAATTTGTTGATACACAAATTGAACGGAATATATCAGAGTTGAAATATCCTCAGTAATTTCATTTTTATTCACAAAGACGGAAGCAAGTTTCTTTAATTTATAAATTGATTTCTTTTTCAAATTTGGAATAAAAATAAGTAGACATGAGTGGCAAACCTCCTCTGGGGACTCGTTTAAGGCGTCTTTTACACAAATAAATAAAGATGACATCCATTCTCCAGAGTTGTATGAGTCGCGGGATGGGAATCAAAGTTGAAGGTGGGGTCCATTATTGTAATTGCGTGAGGCATCAAGATGACCATGAACAGTCGAGTCCACAATTTCTTGAATTCCATTTATTTCTATTTCTGTGTAGATTACACAAGAGACGAATCCGATCGTGCCCAAACATTTGCATGGGTTGACAAGAGGACTTGCATTTCCCCACCACTCTGGCAGATTCTGCAGCAAACTGACGAGACTGACGAGGTTTGAAGACTCTGAAATATATATTTACGGAAACCAAACCATTTATAGATAAAGTTTCTAATTCCTTTTGATTAGTTGATGGGAATGAATTTTTCAGACTACGAAAAACCAACTATTCGTACAAAAGAACAATACTACTTTTAAATTAGAAATTTTTTATACCTAAAAAACAGTTATTCATAACTTTTGATTTTGATTTCCTTTATTGAAATGGATACTACGAATATTTTATTAAAAAAATAAACATAGGGTTGGTCCTCCTGTATGCTTATCAAAATTCCCGGCGACTTTGATCTTCTAATGACACAACTTCAGTTTTTGTGGGAAGGTGGTACGGTTTGGGCTGCCAAAGCAAACAAGAATCGCTTGCTAAAACATTTAAGAAAACCTTAATTTATTATAAATTCTTATGCCACCATGAAACGTTGCAAAAATTGATTAGGTGTTTAGTTTCAAATAATTTGGATTGTTATATGCTGAAAATATCGAAGTGTTTGGAGGTGACTGACTATACCATTTCCATGTAACTGATAATAGTTTAAGCTAAATGGAAAAACTTTTGCATTTTTCAATAAATCTTTCTAAAAATTGAAAACGATATTCCTTATTGATTAAATTCCACGAAGTCATCACTTAATAAAACAGCTCTTTTTTCAGTAATGTTTTTTAACATCGGCTTTTACTACAGACCAGAAATGTTCAGTAGGATTCACGATGGAACTTTAAGGATGCAATCTTAAAAATTTGTAAATATGAAATTCCTTTTCTAATACAATTTTTTAAATACTATAATGGCAAGGAACGTTATCCAGAACAACTACATGTTTGTAGATCTTTTAAACATTTTTAAAAAAATGACATTATCCATTCAATTGGTTTTTTTCGACAAAATGCTTCTCTTTTAGCTTCATAATGTATTAATCAAAGCAAACCAATACAATCATTTGTTTTTGAATTTGCCGCAGCACCCAGTTCCACTAATTGATTTCTTCTCAGATCGGGAGTAGGCAAATTAGCACAATCATTTACACAATTGATCAGGAATCAACAGCGCAATTAAAAGAATTTGCGTAGTAATGTTAACTATTTATTCAAGTTTTTTGTGAAATTACAATTTATTTTATGGTATCCTTTTTTACGAATCTTTTTTATTTTTTCTTTTACTTAGAAATGTTGACTTCTTTATTCTAATTAAACTTCCATAATTGCTCTCCAAATAAGGTAACAATATTTTTTTACTTTTCAATGGTTAGTACTAATTTTTAAGCAAAATTTTTTTCTTTAAAAACGGCAAAATCTGAATATCAAGGTTAAAATCTATGTCAAAAGAGTAATAAGATAAATTGTGTAGCGAAATGGCTCTCGAAATTTACTGTCCTTTTAGTCCAATAAGTATATATGGTACAAAATCCTTATGACGGGGAAACCCAGTCCTTTTGTTTGCAGTTTGATTAGAGTTGAATTAGTCCATATTTTTCGAACCATCGCCACATAGATCGTGTCTCTTAGACCAAACGTCGAGCCCCCTGGATTTGAAAGTAAGTGTAAAAACAAACAAGTCGTTAATACGACAAAAAATATGTC
The DNA here is from genome assembly GCF_006345805.1 of Octopus sinensis. Lineage (NCBI taxonomy): Eukaryota > Metazoa > Mollusca > Cephalopoda > Octopoda > Octopodidae > Octopus > Octopus sinensis. The sequence goes on from NW_021833742.1 coordinate 115,701, forward strand.
GTTTAGCTTTTTTACAGACACATAAGAGCTTTTATAAAAACAAATAGATAGAGAAAATATTATTTCGAAGTAATATATGCCAATAGAATAATACATACTGAAGAAAAAAGAGTGATGATAATTTTATTAGTCACTCTTGCATGTTCAATCCAGCCAATCACGGAAATTGACAGAGAAGTTATTTTCGCGACACCGTCAACGCGTCTTCCAATGCGTTTCAAAAGGTTGTTTTGGTCATATAGTGAATCAAGAGACGAACGACTCATATTTTCAATATTTGTCAAATTAACTTCGATTGTTTTATATGTATTATAAGATGATGAATAATTTCCGAAGCCGTTCATTTGATTATTATCAAAATTGGACCAGTTTTTGTCGTTATTCTTTTTACTAAAATGGATTTTGAACTAAGTACGTTATTTGGTTGTTCTTAAGCGTATTAAAGTTCATCTTAAGAACGTTTAAATCTGTTTTGAACTGTTGAAAAACAGATAACCACGTCTCATGTGACTGAAGTCTTGTGTCTTTTAAATAATGTGACATTTGTATAGAAATATCATCTAATTCTTTAATAAATGACTTTTAAATAAACAAAAATTTATGAACCTCAATGGAACTGGCATTGCAATTAGGACTGTTTAACTCCCTGATCACATGCTCCTTTAAACATTCACTTTTCTTATATAATTTATCCATTATTCAGTTATATATTACCACCCACAAAACAAGGTAGCATAATAAATATTTTAAAAATGAATAAATTTTTAACAAATAAAAAATCAATCATTAGTTCGATTCAAATATAACTTTAAAGCGAAAAAAGCAACAATTCTAAATAAGACACAAAGAATGCAGAGGACGGCAAAATTCGTATAAAACTCAATATCCAGAGCCCCCATATTTTCCAAAACGTCGTGGCCAGTGGGAAACATACACCTCTGAGAATCAACACACTGCAGCTTTCCTCTATCAAATCCATACAATGTCTGAATCACTCCCAGAAATCCATATCTAAATAAATTGACTATTATCCCAAATAAACAGATAAATTTTTATATCTTTGATAAATAAAAGAATACCTGATAATAGATAAATAGGAGAACCACCGTAAATAAGCAGGAATCGAGTTAACTGGAATGAAATATCCAGAAAAAAGAAGCATAGGGGTAGTCATAACAGGTGCTAAAAACACCCCGGTCTAGACTATAGACCCAAATAAACATACTTCCATGGAACAACCAGCACCAATCAACAGACCTAAAGACTGCGACACAAATCCAGTCAGAACACAAATGGTAAGATACAATATAAATCGAAATCCATCACTCGACTGTGCAGTCATCCAGTATATAATCGTCCCGTACATTACTGGGAGTATAATCTGCAAATATACCAAAACATTTCAACCTGTAGAGGAGTATCTGCAAATGTCTTGGCCATATAATAAGAGAATAGTCGATACCATGAATTCAACTGCTCTCTTACTAATATTTCCCGTTCAAGTGGAACTATAAAATTAATCAAGAAAGTTACAAGATAGCACAGTAGGCATGAGGGAGAGATACATTATAAACATAATCGAAATGAATTGTAAAGAAGAATTCATCAACGTTGAGTCATTCTTAGTCCCCACATTTAAATAAAGCAGTCCAACTACTATGGCCAATCCTAAATGGGATATCAACCGAAGACGAGTCAGTGACTGAAATAATAATTTGATTAGATAAATTAACCGAATCTCTTATCGAACATTTTGTTGTTCTGATCAAAAGAATATAAAATTGATATATAAAAGATGTAGAAAAATGTGGAATTTTCTAGGAATATTACTAAATTGTATAACATTTGGCCACATTTCTGAATGAATTGGAACTTGACTGTTAGAGTAGACGTTCGTTTGATTCCTGCTGTCATTAAAAACTGTGCGACGGTGAGCAGCTAATAATAACTATAAAAAAGTAACACCAAATTTTCTAGATTCTAATTCCTGGGCCTCAATTAAGGGATTAGTTGGGCCACAATCTCCAATCGCCACTTCAATGACTAAATTATACAAATAAATCCCAATAAACTATAATCGGCTGGATTGTAATTTGAAGGGCAAACAAATCCATGAGATGCAAAAAAATTATCAAGACACGTATTTTGTCCAGAATATAAAACTCTCCCATTTGATAACAAAATAAGCTAATTCATCACCAATCATTCAAAAATAAAAATTTAAATTATTATTTACATACAGCTAGACTATTTTTAGAGTATTTAAATAGTAAATAATTAATATTTCACCTGATCAAAAAGCAAGAAAGGCCTTGTGCTAGGCTGGTGAATTGTGCAAATTACAGTGTGGCCAAGCTCTGCCAAATATTTGAGTAATTTAACACACTGATAAGTCGAAGAACTATCAAGACCACTATCCACATTAAATTAAGTATCTTAACCTGGTTGGTTCGTCAAGAAATAGAACAGCTGGGTCTGAAATAAGCTCCTGAGCTATAGCCAATCGCTTTCTCTGACCACCCGATAATTTTGAAGCATTTACACGAAGACAATTCCCCAACCCCAATGACTCAACAATATCCATAACCTATTTTATATAAAAAAACAAATTTAGATATTACACGGGAGTATTTGTTAGCTTCTGAAATATGATGTGGCAATTTTAGTTTAGCAGCAAACATCATTGACTCAAAGACAGTCAAATTTGGGTGTAGTTTGTCATGTTGCATTATATATGATGACAGCGACTTGAATGTTCTCATATTCCGAAGTCGGCCATTTATACAAACTTCACCTCCGGCAACTTGAGATCTTTTTGCTTAAATATTGAATTTTACTTGTAGCCGGAAAGGATATTCATAAGAGAAGACTTTCCCGCCCCGGATGGTCCCATGATGACTGTAAGTTTCCCATGTTCGATAACACCACTCATTGGATATAAAATTGTTTTGCTTGCTAATATAAGTATTAGTAAAATAAAAACCATCTCCACTGCGGACAATATAGCTTAAATTGTAATATTGAATGTCAATAGTTTTGTGATATCTTAAACTAGATTGGCGTAAATCTGAAGAATGTCTTTCGATGGATTGAGAATTGATGGTGGGACTAATATTCAGTTAAGAAAATTTATTTACTGGTCGGTATAAACCTCTAGTTGTGTATTTTGTCGAACATTCATAATAATCTAATCAATAACTAAAATATGTTTTATAATCTATTTTTTATCAAATAAATAATTAATGTTTTTAAATTAAAAGAAATAGAATTATTCAGAATTGTAACAGGATCATTATTTATGTTAATAAAATTTTGGAAACAATTATGAATTATGAAAAGATTTAATGTCTTCATAGACTAACAACATAAAAAATATAGTTATGCTATAAAATGAATTATTGACGGAATATAAGCCTTTAGAGACATTTTTAAGCCCGATTGACTTACGTTACCGTCTTGGTATTTAGTTACGATTTTCTTGTGTCTTCACACAAGAAAAAATTTGGGTTCTGGAGCCCACTGGTCTTGATCACGGAGACGGCAAATGTCCGGACGGAATGACGGTTTCCTCATTTAGCTAGGAAAAGTGTCTCGTATGGGGTGTTACCTGTGCGGACACTTTTGCTCTGGGGACCGTTACTCTGTCTGCGTCGTGTCTCACCGGCCGAGGAAAAAAACGGAGGAAGTAGGCTATCCGCGGTGCGGCCACTGGCGAATTCTGATTTTCAAAATTAGCAGTTATTGTCAAGGGATATGACAAATTGTAAAATCTTTAATTTCATGTAATTTATTAAGATTTTTTTGAATAAAATTCGATTTAGATTTAAAATTTGGGAGTTCAAAGTCAACACGAATCCGGAAGGGCTGATCTATGGCATATATTTAGTCAATAGTTATTAAAAATCGTTTGAGAGCATGGTTATTGAGCACAGACATGCCATCAAAATCGACAACTATATCGATCAAATTATCCGAACAATTAATATTTTTATCGTTAGAGGAGATAAACTAGAAGTCGCTGGAGGAGTAGAATTCTTTATTACCATACAAAGAGGGGAGATATTGAGATATGGCGGGTCAACAGTGTTTTGGCATTAAAAGACAAGAAATATTAATTCGTATATACAAATACTGATTCGTTTTTGAAATTTTGTATTAATCATACAGCTCAAAAAAAGATTTTATTTAAGAATCATTTAATTAAAGTATGAGGACGGAACATTTGATTTTCCTTTAGAGCTTGGACTAGGAAGCATTCCCGGCGCTCTCATTATATTCGATGGAAAATAAGGAACTGGAATTGATTCTTGTATCTTTAAAAATTCATTTTCTAGTTTCTTCGATTCATTTTTGAACGATAACATTTGATTTTCCAATTCACTTGATTTAAAAGTGTTATCATTTGTATTTGTGAGTTTTTCAGTTCTTTCTAACTAATTGCATTGAATAAGTACATAGATACAGATTTATTTTCGACTTGTTTATTATAGCGAATAACTTGATGTGATACTTGCATTTCATTTAACTGTTTATGAAGCCAAGCAATGACATTCTGAGATGTTTGTTCTTTTTCTGTTAGTTCGTCGATTCGGTTTGTCTTTTCACTCAACTCATGGTGGATTTCTTTGTTCTAAAATATATTTATGAAAAATCAAATTAACTATATTTTTGATTTCTTCTAATTCGTTTTTATTCTGTTTTAATTCATTGTTTAGATTCTCAATCTTCAATAAATTTGAAGCATTCAGATTTTTATTTTCTTGTAGTTCAGTCTCATATGTTCGCACCTATTAAAAACGTAAATTTCTAATTAGTGATAAATCAAATTGCTATTGAAAAATTTAATGAGATCGCAATTTTTTAAATCATTTTAAAAACCTTTGATGCCAAATGTTTGCAGTCTTTGTTCATTTTTTTAATTATTTCATTAGATTTTGTAATATCATTTTCTCTTTCTGTCAATTTATCTCTAATTTTTATCATCTCATTCGCAAGTGATCTCATTTCTTCATTCAGAGAGCACTTTAAATATTTTTAAATAAAAAACCCGCATATCACATTCTTCCTCCAATGCACATTCAACCCGCCTATTTTTGGTTTTCTCAAAGTTTAAACAATCTTCTAATTCCTCGCACTTGATTCGCAATGAACTCATAGCTTTTTCAGTTAAATGTCTGTTTTCTTCGAGGTCACAATTTTCTTTTCGCGCCCGTTTTAAGTCATCAGAATATCGAACACTTTGATCCTCCAATAGTTTATTCCGAGTGGTTTGCTCATTGTATTTTACTTCAAAATGGCAATTTGTTTCAACTAATTCCTGTCGGTCGTTATTGGATGACAGTAATACTTTATTTGTGTTTTTAAGTTGCTCTATTTGTTCTTCATAATGTTTAATTTGTAAATTATTTTCCTCGACTATTGTCTTTTGATTTTTATAAAACATTAATTCTTTTTCTTTTAATTTCTATTTAAAATAACAGAAGTTAAATGGAAACTGTTTCGCTAGTTTCTTTGAGTTGGTTGATTTCTTTTTTAGTATTTTCTATTAATTTTAATTCGTTTATTTTTGCATTTTCTAGTGCTTCTTTCAACTCAATTTTTAAATTGTCGACTTTCTATAAAAAATTACAAATCAAAGTTTAATGAAAAGAAAAATTATGTTAATAACCGATATTAGGAGTGTGCATTCATCTGAAAATTTGGTTTGATTAATCTTATTTTCTTCTTTTCTGAAATTCAAGTTTTTCTACCAATAAAAACGAAAATAAAACTTCAGAAATTTCGATACTTTCTACTAAATGATTTATGAGAGTTTTATCATCAGCTTTTTGTAAATTTAGAGCCAAGTGAACGAGGACTTTAAAAGGGTTTTTTTCGACGATATTCAATTCTGCATATTTTGAATCTCTTGCTTCAATTAAAAATAGAGAAAATCTATTTAGCTATATATTTCTAACATATATACTTCGTTTGCTCTTCTGTTTGTGGTAAACAGCATTTCAATAGGTCTACAAATTTAGATGGGAATGTCGCGAAATCTACTAACAGAGCTTGGTTTGCTTTATCCTACAGTATTACAAAAATTAAAAACTTTTGAAAATCATCGTCCTTAATTGTTAACGAATAAAGAAAGGCATAATCACCTCTTCTAGTCAGTTTAACACCTAAAAATGCGATTCCATCTTTAAAATGTTGTTCTAGTTTGACGTGAATTTCGCCTAATCTAAATGAAAGGTATGCAGTCATAATATATTAATACAATGGATCGCTGTCAGTTGTATTGTGAAAGTATAACTCTGTGTTAATATCTTTGGAAAATAGACACTTTGTAAATTCGACCATATATTCGGTTGTCATAGATTAATAATTTATTTATTAAAAGTAATAAGTTTCAAGAACAATACTGTATATAATATATTATTTAGTTTTATTTTTAAACCGGAAAATCATATCTTTTTTACATCCTTTCTAATAGTTTAAAAATTCATAACATTAGATAATTTTATTCTTTTTTCAAGTACTTTCAAGTACTTTTAAAGAGACCATCTTAAAATGTCTTTCCTAAGATAAAAATTTCTTATTTAAAAAATTTAAATTGATGGGACATACATTTTGAAACATGGAAGTTTTAGTTGTTTGATCATGATTTATCAAAAGATATTAAAAATCAATTTATTTTAAAATTATGTCAAAGTTTGAATGATTAAAATTAGTTACGATGGTTAATACGATATTGAATTATTTCTTCATCGACAATACGGTCATTGTATTCCATTAAATTCATGTCGTAAAGAATAAAACTCATTGGTAGAAAAAACAACCATCCAATTGCAGAATAATGCAGAATCTTTTCCTAATTTGATAATTATTAAAAATATAATTGCCGGCAATGAGATATTAAACATTCTGGATTTGTAGCGATGCCCAAAACTCGGTTTAACAATTTTTGAAAATAACCGAACTCGTCCCAACATTAAACTAAATTTATGATATTAATTAATCATTTAAACAATAATATTAGTTTATAATAAATAATATAATAGTTTTCATACGTGTCATGGCAGTTAAAGATTTAAACACGATTTATCTATTTGACGTGGACGGGACACTGACCCCTCCAAGAAAGGTAACCTTAAATATGTATATCAAATCACAGCCAATAGAACAAGAAATGATTTCTATTTTGTCACAATTAAAAGAAAAAACAATTACTGGAATTATTTCTGGCTCAACATTACCAATGATTAAAGAACAATTAGGAAATAATGGTTAGTCAAACTTTTAAAATATTTTTCAGTTTTAAACGATTTTTGTTATGTTTTTGTGGAAAATGGTATTCAAGCCTATAAAAATGGGAAAATGATTTCATCCAACGTATTCTACTATTTAGATCAATTTTAGATAATGAGGGACCATATAGGACATGAAAGATTCGATTTATTTGTTTCCTATGCCGAAGATTATCTTTCTAAGCTTGATCTTCCGTTTAGAACGTAAAATTTATATTTATTTGTCTTAGGGATGTTTTTGTTCAAATTAGAGAAGGTTTAATCAATTTAGCTCCACCAGGTCGTTTATGCAGCGACGAACAAAGACGTTTATTCAGTGAATATGACAAGGCAATAATATTTATGTAATTTTAGATCAATTCTGTAAGAGAAAATGTAATTTTACATTTAAAAGAAAAATTTGGAGATTATGGTCTAACATTTTCAATTGGTTTTTCATATTTTATAATTTTAGGTGGACAAATAAGTATAGACGTATTCCCATGTGGTTGGGATAAAAGCTATTCTCTTACGATTTTAGAACGAGAAAATTTTAAAAATATTCGTTTTTTTGGAGATAAAACATATCAAGTTTTAGTTTGTATATATTTTTTAAAAGGGGGGAAATGACTACGAAATTTATTCAAGTCCAAAGACGGAAGGATTTTCGGTTTGTGATTGGAAGCAGACAATACAGATCTTAAAACAAGATGATTTCTTATCGTTATAATGTTTTTTTGTTTTAATTACGATTATTTAATCTTAGCAATAAAAACTGTCAATTTTGATTAGATTTTTTTACCATTTGTCAAAATGGTTTTAACGCCTAGTATGCATACTTTCTATGTATATAAAAATAACTTAGATTCGTTATTGAATACGTAATTAGTATTTAAAACTAATACTATTTCAATTTTTAAAATTTGAAGAAACTTCATTCATTTCCTATAACATAAGTCTCTACAACAAATTGAGGAGCAACAATGTTGGAATCAAGATCATATTGTCCATAGTGGACAAGAGATTGCAGTTAGAGAGCTAAAAAGTGGCTCAAAACGAAAGATAAAAATTAATATAGCCAGCAAATTTTAAATAGTTTAATTCTGACTCTAATTTTGTTATAATTTATTTTTAAAAAAATCAACAATTGCATCAAAAAAAAAACTATCTATTATGAACTGGCTCGCAGGATTGAAAGACAATTCCCGCGTAAAACAGCCAGCGAGATCCTCTGAATGAGGAATATAAATTCCCTCGGATCTCTGGAGCGGTGGGTGCACAAGCGGCCAAGTTTCTTGAGATGGGCAAGCGTCTTGGCCCAAAAACACAGGAGGTTTCGACAGCAATTGCCCAAAAGCAAAATCGATCGAGTAAGTCAACATATTTCGATAGTTTTGAAAATTCGGCCTTCTCGGCCGACAAGCCGGGACGACAAGCCGTAGCATTTAAGGCACCCTTGGCGAAGGAGTCGGAACAGGTGACGTCCCAAACGAGCTGTTTCCCGGATTCAAAAGCGAACAGCGTACAGCCGTCCGGACGTTTTGCATCATCAAGAACAAGGCCCGTCGGTTCCAGAATACAAGGGAAACCAGCTCTTTCCAGAGCTTTCTGAATTAGACTGTTGATTTCGGTGTGCCGAGGAAATCGGCCGGCGCTCATTCGACAAGACAGAGGATGTAGACCAAAGGCGTCAACTTTATCCCCACAACGACATGGGTGAGGTCTGCAGACAGGGAGTCCAAGGCGATTACAGATACCCAGACGGAGTGAATCCCTATCGAGGACAGTATCCAAAAGCGGAAAAGGGAGAACATTCAGCCAGGAGCCTGAGTATGGCTGACAGACGGATCGGAAACAAGCCAGTCTGTGTTGGTCGAGGAGTGGTTCCATGTCAGTAGAAGAACGACGGCAGAGAATTTTGTCCCAGTCTCGCTGAGAAGAGACATCGGAAGGGACCTCAGAGAAAGGGAAGGGATTTATTTTTGATTTAAAGATCAGGTACTCAAAGTGATTACTTCTTTCTGATACCCTAGACAAGTCATATGGCAGACACAGTCTCTTTTCGCTCAAGCACGAAAATGAAGTGTTTGATTCCCCAACTCGGCGTTTGCTTTGTCATTGCTTGATTCTGTTTCAACGAGAGACGACAATGCTTTTTAATGTTTTCTCTATGAATGTACGAAAACGTCCTTCACTAATGTTCAACAACTTGAAGTATCCCAAAAAGTTTGAAGTAATAAAACCATCCCATTTAGATACATTATGTGCTTACTTTTGCTGATAGTTCATCTCTAATTCTTTAGAAAGGAGATCATATTTCTTTTACTTTTCAACCTCCACCTGGTGGAGATTTTGAGATTTTTCTCTCACTTTAATTTTAAAAATTTTTCTAAGCAAAAAAAATACTCTTTATTATGTGTTTATTAATGAAAACTATTTAAGAATAACTTCATCACCAATTAAATTCCGAATATTTCATTTCAATTAAAAAGAACAAATTAATTATTTGTTGAATAAAAATAGAAAACATATTGTGTATAACGCGATTTAAAAAGACATTATGAGACTTAAAAGACGTTTTATTTTGTTCTTGCTAATTCACTAAATTAGAAAATTTAAACTTGTATGGGCAAGTTTAATTTTGAAATAGACATGAATTAATAACACTAAATTTGAATAAAATGCACCTTGTTTTAAAAAGTTTTTTTATTTTTTATTTGAAATCTAATTTTTAATTTTTCTTTAGAGTCAAACTAAATCTAGAGTTACAGGATATAAAATTAGAAAAAGACGGTCACCACAATTCTGAAGAGTCTTATTGATTTAACGTGAATCTGAAAACTTATATTTTTGTCTACAAGTCTGTAGTGGGGCCAATATCATTATATAAGCGCAAAAGTTGGACGTTCTCTGATGAAAGTAAAGTATTTTCAACTTGTTGACAAGACAGTGAGATATAAATTGAAATTAGCTTTCAGAAAGAGGATTGACACACCATTGACTAAGTCAGAAAAAATTTCGGCGTACTACCTCAATAATTTAATTGAAGCGCGAAGAAAAGCTTTTTACTTAAAACAGAATTATAAAGGTAGAATCAAAACTGCGAAAAGACAGACAAGCGTCACTTTGCAATTAAGATTTTGAAATCCCATTAGATCAGTTTTTATTTATAAATGTTATAGTCGGTCGTCGACCCAGGCTTCGCTTCTAATCGCGCTGAAGATGAAAATCCGGAATTACGGTCACCTCTCTAGTCTTATTTTTACGCCCATCGCCGTTGAGACCTCTGGGGTTTTTGGGTCCAAGTCGCTTTGTTTCTCCAAGTCGCTCCGGCGGCACGAGAGGGGGTGCAGACCTTTCGCGTTCACCATATCACAACACATGCGTTGATTTTAACATCAAACAAATTTACGGAAAGGCCAATAATTTTCGGGCTCAAAGAATTGTCAAAAATTTAGTCAAATTTATAATCAGGAAGTTGTTAAAAATGATGGAAAATAGTGATAAAAAGTGGAGTGATAAATTAGAAAATGCTGTGTACAGTTATAACACATCTGTCCATTCATCTTCTAACAAAAGTTCCTCCGAAAGATATCAAGGAATAAAGAAAATGAATTCAATAATCCATGGTTATACATATATCACATAAAAAAGAAACTAATTAACTAATTAATTTTACTAACTAAGTCCAGAGCCTTTGAAGTGAGCAGAAGGTGGCACTCCACGCATCTCCTCCCCTTCCTCCTCCTCTTCTCTGGCACTGTAGACCTTCGAGAAGGTGCAGTCCAGCGCCTCTCGCTGACTAAACGTCAGGAAAGGGTTGGATCGGCGAGCATCAAACGAGACACTTTCCAGAGTCCGCTTAAGAACAGTTGACTGTATATAAGCCTGTAGAGACTTATCTACATCCAACTGTCTTAAGTACCGCTTGTGGTATTTGGTGACCAGTCCATCCCATGTCATCACACACGGGATGACATGGACTTTGCACTGGTGCATAAGTCCTAGCTCGTTTGCAAGGAGGTCATACTTCCTCCTTTTCTCCACTTCCACTATCTGCAAACGGTCTAGGCACGTGATGCCCACCTCCACGATAACAATCTCCCCGGTGACCTTATCGTGGACCACAATGTCGGGTCTGTTGTGCTGGACAACAATCGAGGTGCGTATGGGGGTATCCACCTTAATGCACACCCGCGAGTTCTCACACACCGATTGAACTCGATGGGTTCGCAACTTTCTGGACCACCTCAAGCCATACTTATTGCAGAGCAAAAGATGGAAGGACCTCACCACCTCGTTATGCCTCCATGTGTAATCATGGTAAAGCATACTCCCGCACTTCGTGGCTAAATGGTCAACGGTCATTGCCTTACTCTTACAGTGGTTACACTGTTTCCGTTGACCATTAAAAAAGTTTCTATCCTGCAAATATGAGAACAACCCTTCTGATTGGGGAGAGTTATTCCCATATTTCAGCCACGTAGATGACGACGATACGTCAATGTGCGGGTTGTCCAGGCTGCTAAATAGAGTCTTGTGAAGGACTTTTAAGTTGATCTTTTTAATTAAAGACTCCTTGGAACAAATGGAAGATTTTGTTAATTGTTCGACTCCAGAATCTATTGAAAAATTATTTAATTCGATTTAAACTCTATATCTAGATTATTCCCAGTCAGACAATTTGTTTCTAACTGCAAGGAGATTCAATTTCAAAATTAACCTAATTGATAAAAATTCAAGTTATTACAAAGCTATAAACAGGAGAATGAATGTTCATAATAGTAAGTATATTTTTAGCATGAGAATAAAGCACCAGTTACAAACATTAATAAATAAGTTCGGGTTAAAAAGGACTTTGGAACAAATCCTTCATTGCGACTGGATAAGTTTGAGTCTTCGTATTATTCTGCTGCAGAAATAATTAATATTTTATCGAATAATCGCGTTGAGGTAGTTTTAAATATTTTATTTAATAGATAAAAAATTCGAAAGGAGAAATATCTACTGTGCTAATGACTAGACTAAAAAAATAGTTAGCTGAATTTTATTCTTTGTAGTTTTAATAAAATGAAATCAATTGGAGTTAATCCTAGTTCAAGGCAACAGGCTGCCCATAGATATCGCGTGGCCCATGTGTATAGTATAATTTAGATATTGATCGGTTTACAATAACAAATAAATTGCGTTCAGTTAAATTTCGATTAATTTTATATTATTAATCAATTTTTCTTTCAGATTTCTATTCTGAATCACGAATTGTCTCAAGAAATAACAAAAAATATCTTACAAAATTATTTTGACAATTAATTAGTAAATATCAATACATTTTCAAGAAAAAGTCTATTTATAAAATTAGGTATTTGATATTTATGAGACATATCGGGAAACCGGTAGAAGTAAAAAAACAACAAATACAACAGAAGGTTAGAAGTAAAAAATGTCTGTTTTAAGTTTTCACATTATTTACGATTATTAGCGATTTTTCTCTTTCTTACGATCGCTTTTAAACCAATTTAAAATATTATTAATAAACACACCGCAAAATAACGTTAGTAGAGTTATCTTACTTGTGCCACCCTTTCCTGGATGCGTTTTGTTAATCGCTTCCAAGTCCCTCTGTTCCTCGGGTGCTCGATTTAAAATAAACGTTTTTTAATATTAAAATCAAAATTATTCATAATGAATTATTTAAAATAATATTATATATAATATATTATTTTGCGGTTTTTATTGGTATTCCTGCACGTATGTTATTTTATTAGTCTTTTATCTGATTCTGTTATATGCTTATTCCAATTAGTGTTAAAATGACAAAATTGCTTCAAGAACTCGTCTTTATATTTATAGCAATAGAATTACTCATTTTCAAAGGTAACTTTATGACACGAAATTTTGATGTTATTATTTTTATTGATTTTTAATTCCCTAAGTATTTAGTCTGCCCGTTATTTACGAAAATACAAGTTCGAATTCTACGGGCATACAATCGGAACTGATTTTAAATAATAAAAGGTATTTCTATTATTGATTTCAGTTATTTCAGAGATTATTATGACATGTCCGACAATAACAAATATTTCGAGTCAATACAATCTGATTATGCGTCAACGAACAATAATACAATTAACCCGTTTGTTTGTATGACCCTCATTTTGTTAGACCGACATTGAATATTTCAAATTTGAATATCAAAGGAATAGATAACAATAACTCAGTTTCTATTAAATCGAATGGATTAGTACTTTCAACAATTATTAGAAGTACTAAAGAAATGAATTTTACTACAACACATCAAAAAATTGTTTCTGAAAATAATTATACTAATCAACGATCAGTGATTGTCAAAAATCGCAATAATTCTAGAAATTATACAAATCAATATTTTCTGCCGAAAGGAGAAAATTTAAAAAATAACACTCCTGATCAGAATACTAAATCTTCTACTCATTTTTTAAAAAATGGTGAAAAATCTAGTGAAATTATATCTACAAAGAAAGAAAATAATAATGTTACTAAAAACTACACAACTCAATCGTCACCTATGCCAATTTCTCAGACACGTGCAAATAAAACCCAAATTATTACTAAATTTAATATCAATGATTCGAAAAAAATTTCGAATAGTGGAAACAACACAAATAATTTTTTGAATCCGGAATTTTCAAATGGCCTTAGTAATTTGACAACTCAAAGTTTGAATGCTTCTAAAAAGAAAAATGAACATGAAAAATCATCCAAATTATCTTCAAATACAACAGTTTTTTACACATATAATAATATTTAGATTACTTCTAGTAAACCAAGTATTCCTCAAAAAGAAAAATCAACCAGCAGATCCACTTATATTTCAAAAAACAGCAGAAAGACTATAAATAATACAAGTACACATGCAATCTTCTCAGAGGATTCAAAAAAACTGACGAGCAGTAACGCGGATTACTACAATATGTTATTTTATGATATAAAGGGTACAAAGAACATTATAATCGGAATCACTATATCACTAGTCTTGTTAACAGGTAGTTATTATATCGTGATTTTGTATTTAATAGTCTCAATTTTGAGTTGTTTGAAATTTCGTAAGCATGTTTCGACTTTATTTATACGTAAAGGACATTATAATCCTCGGAGAGCAGAAAATGATGCTTCCGCATTCAATGATATTGGATTGCATCCAATGTTTGGACGTCGAGAACGGTTAGTTTAAAAACATAAATTTGCTGTAAAATATTTTTTTAATACCTTTCTATTATTGCTTTTGATTTTTAATAATCGTTAATTCGAATAATACAGTCTAGGTAATAAATCAATAGTGAATTAAGTTTTAAAAATTTAATAAACGGATTTGATGTTTGTTTCAAAAAATAATCAAAAATACAAAAAATCATTATAGAAACCTTATTGTAAAGCGGGCTTTTGCATACAGGCCAATATGTTAAAAACTTTTTTTAACGTTCTATTATGTCGCGAGCCGAGCGCGCGACCGAGCACTAGACGCGACCAATCAAATTTACTCAATGTCAATCAATGTCAAAATAACTTATTTTATTGATTAGATCAAGGACAATTATTATTTCTGACTGTTATAACTTCTTAAGTCGTTTGGCATGAACTTTCATTACTGATCCATCACTATTTTCCACATTGACAAAATTGTTAGACAATTTCGCAACAATAGTGAATGGATCCCCGTATGGATGTTCAAACCTGGTTAATCTCAAGGAAGGATTTGTCCCATAATCTTTTTGAATGCGAACCTTTTAAGTAATTATAAAATAAATACAATGTCTCCAATGTTTAATTCATATTTAGACACATGCACTCCCATCTTCCTGTTCATTCTCTTATAATATGGAGAATCCAAGTTAACTTTTGGGAAGTTGAATTCGAATTCATCTTTAGTTGAATTTAAAACATTTACTGTTAATTTCGGGAGTGTATTGAAGTTCAGCTGCCTCAACATCAGTATTTCCTAAAACAGTATTGAATCCAGGAATTCCACGATATCTCTCAAAGGGGCTAACGCCTGCAAAAAATTTAAGACAAATAATTCACCTGTAGATGAATGAGGTGTTTGATTGTACAAAAACACAGTCTTTCTTATGTGTTTTACCCACTCTTTGGTGTCATCCAAACTCATAATTTTTGAAAGGCTCCTTGTGACCGTCTGATTAAATCGTTCAACAATTCCCTGACTCTGGGGATTGTTTGGTCTTCCATGTATTTGTCGAACACAAAACTCTTCACATACTTTTGTCACATGAGAATTTTTGAATTCTGTTCCGTTGTCTGATTGGAGAAACTTGCAGGGACCAAAATCCATAAAAATATCATTCAGATTATTCGCCACCTCTACTCCACTTTTATTTTTAAGATTCCTTGTAAACGCATATTTCGAATATACGTCTATTACAGACATTAACCAAGAAAAATCATTGTTTTCATTTTTAAATCTACAAAATAAGTTAATTTTATACCGTTTAAGATCAATTAAATCTACTTGAAATCTTTCATTAGGTAAATCAGCAACAATATGAGTTGAATCATCATATTGTTTTAGTGGAACTGAAAATTTGCAAATATTGCATTCTTTAACAACTTGGCGAATGATCTCTCTTCTCAATATAAAAAATCTTTGCCTACATAAGGCTTCCAAAGCATTATGTCCGCAATGATTAGCTTCATGAATCTCACGTGCAATTAATTTCATCTCTTCTAAGCTCGTGGAAGCAATTACGAGCTTGTGTAGGCCGTTTACATCTTTAAGATATAGTTTCCCCTCTTTAATTAGGAAATTTTCTGCTTTCTTTTTGAGTCGATACTTCTTATGTTTGGAAAGATCGACCTCCTCATTATTGAGTATAGATCTTAGGAAATTATATTCATCTTGATCTTTTACAAACAAACGCTGGCCCGACATAACAAAGTGTAGACAAAATTATGCTAGCGTGGATAATATTTTATCTGGGTGAGTATGGTACGCCGGCAATTAGACTGACAGGTGGATGACAGGTATGACAGGTGTCAAAGTCGCGTCTAGCGCTCGGTCGCGCGCTCGGCTCGCGACATATTATTTGCTAATGTTCGGCCTGTCTCTCTTAATATCAGCAGATGATTACTGAATTACAGTATCCCTTAGAAGATAATTGAATAAAATAGTAAACCCAAATGGAAGAATGGTGGATCCAGTAATGAAGAATTTTGTAATTAATTTGTTGACTCATGTGATGAAAATTTGAAAATCTCAATACTGGATATACTTAACCAAACCATTTATTAACTAACTAGTTTAACAGCTCGTTTCGCGACCTAGCTCCTGTGGAGAGCCTTTTTTATTAAACAACTATAAGTTTATGTAAATATATTAAACGACCTAGTTTTATGTAACCCTAATTTTATGTACGCCTGTTGATAAGCAATGTTTGATGTCCGTCCTTCCTTGACATATATAAATAAATTTTCTCTTCTGCCTACCCTTGAACAGTCTATCCCATGTCATCACACACGGAATCACATTGACTTTACACTCATAATTCTTCCTCTTCCCGACTTCCATTCTTTGCTAACGATCTAGGCACGTGATGCCCACCTCCATGATAACGATTCCTTTGGTAATCTTATCGTGGACCACAATCCCGGGTTGTTGTGCTGGATAACAATCGGGATTAGTTATTTTTATCTTTCAGTTACGTTGATGAGCTGATCTTTAATCAGGGATTTCATTTGAAGTTTGATCAATTCCTTTACATTAACCTGAGTAGTAACTTAGCCGAAATCTAGTATTTTATGGTCCATAGGTGTGTACCACGAAGTTTTTCAACAACAAGAATGGAAATTCTTCTTTTGGATACATTTGATTCACTCCACAGGGTCAGGGTCTTGTGCATTCTAGTAAGAATTCGCTTATTTAAGTGGATGATGTTACTCACTCTACGTCATAGCTGGTCGCTAGACAAGTAAAATCTCTCCTTGTTGGTTTCTAACACGTGGAAATAATTCTCTCTGACAACAAGATCTATTCCATCGTACTCACTCGGCTCGAATTTGATCAAGCCAACGTAGTAATTTAGTAGTAAGATTGCGTATTTGTTCAGGGCACGAAATAAATTTCTAAAATGTAAACTTTAATTTCTTATTAAACATTAAATCATTTACTCAATATTAATTCTGGAGCGGATCATGTATAAGCTAAAAGATGTAAACCAGTCTGTTTAGATTAACTAAAATCTGAAATTATTTGACAGGAAAACAGCTATGATAATTTATTTTTATTAAAATAATTCAAACGGTAACACTATCTTAGATGGAGATCATATTCTTTGTTTTTTATTATTTTTTAAACATCTCATCACAATTTAAAACAATAGAATATTGTTTCAATGCGTTTTTTAGAGCATTACAAACAAATTATGTCAATCGAGCTTCGTCTAAATACAACATGCCTGAGATATTGATGTATTATTTATACCAACTGATTCAAAACATCTTTTTGAAAAAGCAAAGGAATTAAATTTGTGTTTATTTTGAAAATAATAGCAATGGGCCTGTTTATGTATGTGAAAGATTTTGGAATAAAAAGAATAGAAATAATTATAGAATCTAGTTCTTTTATGATAAATAGTTATTATTTTAATTTATCACGAAGATATATGGGCTGAAAAATTTATAGTAGTTTTGTTCGAAATCAAAAATCGCGGAATAAACTATGGATTTAAGCAATGCTGTTAGTAGTGTTTTTTTGTGAAAGTTTCTTGATTCATTTAGGTAAAAATTTGTTTTATAAATTTAGAGTTTTCAATGAACAAGATTTATTTTGAGAATTTTCGGATAATGTGTACCTCGGGCTTTTTGTTTTAAGATTTTTCAATACTATTTTTTTAGTTCAACATTTCATCTTAATTAAATGATTATTCAATTATTATTAACAATCATTATTTTATTTTTGTAATAATATGTTTAAAATTATATTAGTATCCAAGAAACCATATGAAGGTTTAACTTATGTAAAAATGTTTTAAATAGTTCCTTTTTGATTTAAAACAAGATTCTAAAAAATCAAGTGTTAAATTTTGTTGGCAAAGGTTTAAAGAATTATATCTTTCAGTCATCTGGTAAATTTAATTTAATTTTAAAATTAGTGATCATCATACAATCAAAATAATAAATCGTTTCGGCGAAACTTTCAAAGAATTCAATTTTCCTGAGTATTTCTAATTTTTTTAGATTAGTAAAATACAAAATATTGCATGGAGCCCAAATGGGTCTTATTTGGCAGCAATCTTTTCTATAAAAAGTCTATTGTTTATTTGGTGCGAGTCAACAAATAAAATTTACAACATTGAATCGAGTTTTATGTAGAATATATTCTGTATTATTTTTCAAGTGACGGTCTCTCATGCATTTCTTGGAATAAAGATTCTTCTTTGTTAGCTTGTGGATCAATGAAGGGAAATTTAATGATATATAATTTAGTGACGAAAAAGTTGTCATGTTTTTTAAATTAAATATTTCGATAAAATTAATATTTTAGGAAAATTCCATTGCTCGGGAAACATATGAAATCGATTATCTGTGCAGTGTGGAATTCCAACAATATTTTAGCTTTAGCTTCTGAAGATAAACGAATTTCAATTTCCAGTGCTGACGGAAACACTATAAGAGAAATTGCAATTGAATTTATTCCAACGAATATGAAATTTTCAAAAATGAAGTCTGCAAATAAATTTGATCCAACGGAAAATTTTGTAAGAATTAAATGTTATATTTTTATGTAGTTATCCTTAATATCCAGGAAAAACATAATATACATGTTTGATGTAAATTCAGACGATCTTCCCCTGGAAATTGTTTTCCAGGAAAAATATGGGAAAATTGTAGATTATGAATGGTGATTTGTTATTGGGATAATTTTTATAGGTTTGGAGATTGTTATATTGTAGTAGCTTTTCATAATGGAGTTATTGTAGTAATTTCAACATATATAAAAGAAATATATAAAGTTAATTCATTTTAAATTAAACATAGGAAATCGCAAAAACATTTGTTTTTAATTCAAAAAAATTGACAAATTTTGCAGTTTGTCATCCAACAAATAGAATCGCAATAACTTCAAACCAAAAGTAATAATAATTTTCTAGCATAAATTGAGATTCATTTAAGAATTAATTATTGTCATTTAAATTAGTTTAGAAATACTTTCATTGGATGATATAAAAATAATTAAGCAAAACATACGAATTCAAAAAGTGACAAATATTGAAACACTTGAATGGTCTTCTAATGGTTCTTACCTTGCAATTGGAGATTCGGACGGAACTATCTGTGTCTATTTATATAAAATTCCTGTCTTATATGGAAAATGTAAATCAAAAATTGCCTTTATGTCATCAATTGCAGAAATTACTGTGTTTAATACAACTGACATAGTATGATGTAGTAAACTTTTTTTACATTAGAATAACAAATGTATTATAAAATCTGTACTAGAACCGTCTTTTTTGGATATAAACGACTCTATGATTGCTGTTGGAATGAACAACAAAGTTGTTTTTTATTCAATGGATAAGAAAAGTTTTTTTTATTTAATTAAAATTTTGGAGATTATCCTGTTGTTTTGGAAAATGATTATATCGAAATAATAGAAAAATTAAAAATTAACAATAGCTTCATCGTTATTTTTTTTGAAGGGAAATTAAGACTTAACAAAGTATATTTTAACATACTTATTTTAATTTTTATGTGAAAAAAATAATTTTTAGATTGAACAACAAGGAGAATTTGTTGATCTCACATTCCCTACACCTGATTGTACCGATGATATAATTGATTTTTTTCTTACAGATGATTTACTAATATATTACACTGTATTCAATATATTTCGTTATAATATTTTAATAGAAAAATGCAGTAAAATATTTCTCTTTGACGCAATTGGCACCATCTATCACGATGAGACACGATTCGTCGATTTTAAAATTTTTCCCTTCGATCGATGGTCACTGTGGAATAATTTACGACTCGAATTTAATTTATCAATTTTTTTCTCCGATTCGAGAAACTCGGGAAAAAATTAATAACTTTATTACTGATTGTGAGGAGATCATCTGGAATCTTTATAATCAAATATACATCATACTTGCCTACAATAAGAATGATTGTGCTATTTATGTGAAAGATCCTTTATCACTTAAAAGTATAGAAATATTAATATAATTTGTATAGAAATTGATATTACTTTGATTGAAACATTTCCGAGATCAATTAGTAGTATTCCAATTTGTTTTAATGGGACAACTTTAATAAATCTGACATCAGCAGGAACGATTGAGACAGAACAAATTGAAAATTTAAATAATTTCTTTGATAATAAAGTAATTTATTATAAATTTCTCAATATTCAAGGTTATTTCAATTTCAGATTCATTGGTTAAAGAGTAATAATTATATATATAATTTAGACAAAATGAAAATGACGAAAATCATTTTCAAAAAGTGATAAATCAGTTAATTGAAAATGGACAAGTTTCAGATGGTAAGCATGTATTTCTTTTATTTATTATAATAAATTATTCTAATATCTATCCTGGCTAATCAATTATTTTGATTAAGTCAATCTCGGATTACTATTTATCAAAAAAATTACTGTTAAAATATAATTTTAAAGCCAAAAACTATGCGATTAAAATGGGAGATTTGAAAACAGTGCTGGCTTTAAGAACCATCGAAGTATATTTTATATTAACAAAATATTAGGACTTAAATGATAAGAATCTAATTTCAGGATATCTGCTGATGATTTTAAAAAAATATGATTTGGCGCAGAAATATTTTCTTAATTCTTCATATCCAATGGCTGCTTTAGAAGTAGTTTTAAAAAGAAAATTTAAATAATTAAGATGAGAATTGATTTAATGCACTGGAATGAAGCGATGTCACTCGGAAAATCTCTCAATTCAGATGTTTGTAAATTTATCGCATATGAATATGCCGAACAACTTGAGCTCACTGGAAACTACTCAAAAGCAATTGATTACTATCGCGATGCACTGGAAATGGTCAAAGAGACTGCTTTTGAAGAAAAATCTTTGGCAGGGCTAGCTCGGGCATTGCTGAAAAGTGGAGACATTCAATCGTTTATAAAATGTTGACTATTTTAGCGGAACTAAAATGGCATTCAAATTAAAAAACCCAGAAAATCAAATTTTGTGTGGTCTTATTTTCGAAGAATTAAATGTATAAAATAACTATTTATCTAAATTAGATCTGGAAAAGTGCTGGACTGCTTTTCGAGGCCGCTGGAGAATTTGACAAGGCTGCTGAAATTTATGTAAAAGATAATTTATGGTAATCTTTCTATTCCTTATAATTTTTTAGGCATAAGATTTCAAAAATAAAAAACAAAATCAATTCTAAAAAGATTTTATTTGAACTGGGTAGAATATATGAAAAGAATCACGAATTTGGAGAAGCAGCTTTAACTTTTCAGCAAGCTGGGGATTCTATTCGAGCAATTAAGTTAACATTATTTTAATATTTTTTTAGAATTTTGTTATATGAATTAAATGATTCTGAAAATGCAATTAAAATTGCCAGAAAAGCCAATTCTAGCGAAGCATTCAAAATGATAGCAAAGTAAGAAAAAATAAATTTTACTACGCTAAACTAAATGAAACTTTATATTTAAAGATTTTTTGAAAAACTTGGAGATATTAAAACTGCAATAAGATTCCTTGTAAAAACAAAATGCTTCCAAAAAGCTTTTCAATTAGCTCAAACTCATTATCAAATGGAATTCTTCGGAACTTTAATTGGCTTGTTTTAATTTTACTTATTTAAGGTGAGTTTGAATCTTGTGAACTTTATTTTAATATTGCTGAATATTTTACTTCTCAGAATAACTTTTTAATGGCTGGAAAATTTTTTGGAATGGGGAAAAATTATGATAAAGTATTATTTTTTATGAATGAATATGTATTAGGCACTAAATGTTCTTTTAGAAAATCCTAATTCTCAAACTCTAGATCTTGCAGTAAATCTTGCTGTAAAAACAGACAGCGAAAGCTTGCATGCAAAAGTAATAGAATACTTTGAAAACGATGAAAAAGTATTTTTAAATGATATCAAAATTAAAGAATACGTATTATTTGATTAAACTATTTGTTAAATTGAAAAATTACTCAAGAGCAATTATTTTGGCAAGATCCTTAGCTAACACAGAAATAAAAAATGGTATATTTAGATTTCTATAAAACAGGAAATTACAACAATGCGATGAAAATCTTTCTGGAAGTCGCAGTCCCATTAAATAATGAGGATCGGGAACTTTCTTATGATTTGCTAAACGATATTTATATTCTTCAGTGCTATCAGTTGGCAAAAGTTTTATACAAATATATAAAATACTAGCATTATATAAAATTGGATCAACATGAACTAAGCTCACGACTTTTAATGAATGTGATAAACAATATCGAAAAATTTTCTTCTCGTAAAAATGTGAATAATTCCTAGATTCTTTCCAAATTTTGAAAACTACTCTAATTGAATGCTATCGTTCAGATTTGGGAGACTATACCTCTGATATTTACACAATTTTATTAAAGCCACAATATTTAAATAAAATGGACGACAAATTTAAAGCAAAATTTAATAGCATTAAGTAAATTATATTTACCTAAAAATTGTAGTAAAAAGAAGGCTAAAAAAAATAAAGAAGATATTTTAGCCCCTTGCCCATTTTGTAATCAATTAATTCCTTCAATGGAGATAAGCTGCAGACAATGTAAAAAACAACTTCCATTTTGTATTGCTTCGGTTTTTATTAGTATTTTAATATTTTTATATGAATATCAGGGGAGGCATATGAATCTAGATGATTGGTCAAAATGCCCAAGTTGTAATTTTCCAGCAAATATAAAAGAATTTAAAATGTTTATTTTATGTATTAAATTGAAGTTTTGTCCATTCCGAACAAAAATGTCCTATGTGTAATTCACCTTTGAATCAAAGTGACATTAAATTGTCATCACCAACTATACACTAGTTTTTAATTCAATTCAGTAGTTTGCAATAACTTTTCGGATTTAAATAATAAATACACGTTCTATACAATTTTCCAAAAATTTATCCTTTGTATAACTAAATTAAGACGACTCCAGCAAATTGGAAGTCCGCCTCAGAACAGGAGACATTAATGATTTCGGTCTTCGTTGCACCGAGAGGCCGAGGGCAGCCAGGGATAGGAAGATGTGTTCGAAACCCTGAATTACGTGTTCAGCACAGCCACCTAATGTGGCATCATCCAGATATTATAGATTGAAAGGAGAGACAGCAAGTCGAGCTGCCTTATCAATAGTTATCACGAAGAAAAGGGGCTCAAGCGGGTCACCTTGTTGCATGCCAGTCTGCAAGCGGATGACCTCATTTCCATACACGAGACAACTCTCCAAACCGTATGTAAGTAAACGAGATGGATTATTTCCGGGGCTCATCGAGAACATGATTCCAAAATAGCATCGCACACTGTTGAAAGCGTTGGTGATGTCCAGCTTCAACACGGTGAAATCAGTGGTAACAAGTTTGCCCATGGAGAAAAAACCCCTCGTGACGTGGATAGCTCCTTCGCAGCCTCCACCGACTTGGGTAGGTGAAAGCTTGGTCTCGATTCTAAACCCTCCTGGCTAAGACATTGTTGCAGAGCCTTCTGAAGTAGTTCCTAACCGTAATTGGCCAAACTTTATTGGAAAGCGTGTAGGTGGGCAGCAAAGAGAAGATGCCTCACAAAGGGTGGGATCCTTCCGTCGATGATCCTTCCAACCAGTTTGGTGATTGAATTCAAAAGGCGCGAACCAGATTGACCGGTGATCGCTGATGTCATGTCCTTGATATGCCTCAGCCGAAGACCGTCAATTTTCCCGCAACTACTTGCTCCAAAAGATCTGACAAAATTTCTTTCTCAGTGAGGAGTTTCGGGGAGCATCCAAGGCCTTGGGTCTTCGGGGACCGGCAGATGCTTTGACCTCAGCAAAGTTGAAGTCCCTGGAGTAATCTCGACAACAGAGTTGCCTGAGCATAAGACACGGGGGGTGCTCTCACATCTCCTTTGAGAAGCTTCTGATTCACTTGCTTGATTATCCTAGCATCTTTTCCGTTGCCATTTTCGCACGAATCGACCTTCCTCTGAGAGAAAAGGGAAAGGTAAAACAAGATTGTCGCATTCCTCACCGAAAAAGACTGCCCAGGACTTAATGGCGGACGTTATTCCCTTGTCGTCATTGGTCGCCTCGTGTTTGTTTTCAAGGACGAGAGGTGCAAAGATTAAGTTATGAAACGAAGGGAGGTCGTCTTCGAAAGTGACTGTTTCCGAAATAATTTGTACGAGGCAGGAGCACCCGTCAAAGGTGCTTCTTTGGAGATGTAGAGAGAGATCTCTCTTGTGCTACGGAGGAAGTACAGGGACAGAATGAATTCATCAGTTGAGAGATTGTAACAGGAGGTAGTAGTACGAGCGGGTCGCTGATTTGAGCCAGCTCCCTTTGAATTAAAGAGGCAGCGGGCACAGTGCAATGTGCCCAAAACACTTGTAGTCGCCTTAGACAAAAATACACAGCTCAGATGGAAATGGCCATTACAGAGGATGCAGTGGATTCCCCATTTGCGGGGGTTTGTCACGAGGCACGACTGGCATGCGGCCGGGCAATGAGTAAACAGCTCGGGTTTCTTCAGAGTTAAAGTTTTTCCGAAGTTCTTCATATATTTCCCACAGGGCGCAGTGTTAATTTTGTTAATTTAGTGCACACTCAAAAAAGAAACTTTGTTCTTTTTTGTTTTCTTGATATTAGTTTTTAGGTTTTTTTACTCTTTTTTATCTACAATAATTCAAATATATTTTTTTATGTTCTAAAATAAAATGAAAAATTAAAAACCATGCCAACAAAAAATGGATTTGACTATTAGACCTCATATCCGTACATTTACATCACAGGTTTTGTGTGGAAATTGGTATGAAGAAAAATGTCTCATTAGAGTACTAAATTATTTATTTTCAATATTATAGGATAATATATCAGAATATATTAAAAAATATGAAAACGGAGATCTTTTATGTCAAAAAAATGAAAAAGTGAGGTCATTTCTAGACTTGCCCGTTAATTTTTTTTGAAATAATTTTAAGATTAAAATGGAACCTTCAACAGATGACTTTATTCACATAGGAGATAAAGTAGTTGTTATGAATTCGGAAGCGAAACAAATAAGTTCAACATTTGAAGAGCAGGTTCCAGAAAACCTATGTTTGTCATTTTCTCCTCATCTGAACGAATCGGGCATATCCAAACAAATTTCGATCATTGTTCAATGATCGCCAGTCAACAAATTAATCTGCGAACTCCGAAGAATGTTTTTGTAATTAAAAGGTCGTAATTTAATTAATTTTTGATGATAATGTAGTGGCTTTTGCTTAAATGAACAAAGCGTTGGCGAAACTCTAAACTATGGTCAATACTTTTCAATCGAAACTTCTTTTGAATCTCTTAAAAATGTTGAAAGCTTATAAATTTTAAATTTTAGTATTACATTGGCAGTGTTTGTAGCTCAGATAGAAATTACGTGACAAAAAAAAGTCGAAAACCAAAAGCTTATCTTTATGACGAACGAAGCTTTTCTACTAACTTTATGGTTTTACATCGGAATCCGCAGTTAAGATTTGAATTCGAAGGATCGCCTGTTAAAGTAAAATTGTAAAAATTTTTTTAAGAAAAACGATGATATAATTCTTCGAAATTGTCGTAATGGCCTTAATCTATGCATTGAACCTGAAAAATCGACGTATCTATTTTTTATTATTATTATATTAGATCTTATTACGAATTTGCAAATGAAATTTCTTGTAATTCAGTTTATGACGTTCATAAAGCGGAAAAAGTCTGTAATCTTTGGAGATTTATTACTACATAAAATAACAGAATATAATTTTTACTAACATAAAATTAAATGAAATAATCTTTGACTACAAACTGAAGTATTGAAATATATAACTGTCAATTTTATGATATTAGCAACAAAACACGATAAATATCAATTAGGTTTACTTTAATAGGAATTTATTACTTGAAAAACAATTTTTAAGAAATACGCTGTACTTTAGATCAACCAAATAAAATTCGAATTTGGCTCAATACTTAATTGCATATTCATTTTGTGGTTTATTTAAAGAAAAGAACTAAAGGGTGTAGTTTTTGTCTTTCAAAAATATATTTGTGAATATTTTTTTTAATTTTTGGTTTTTTGACAAAAACCTGCTATTCTTTAAATAAACAATTCTGAATAATTTTCCTACAAATGAAGATTTCTTCAAATCAAAAACAATATTTTTCATTTCAATTTTTTAATTTTGAGATTATTTTTATAATTTATCAAATGTGTGGACTCTCTCTCGCCTCAGAACCTGCTGATGTCCGCATCCGCCTCTGGATCTATTGCCACAACCGCGGAATGCAAAAAGATGCGGAAGTACTCCTCACTTATGGAAAAGTTCCAATTCCTCCCATTCGCAGTTGAGACTTCCGGTTCCTTGGGCGGTAAGGCAATCAGCTTCGTTTAGAAGATCGGGTCCCGCATGTCTGCTCACACAGGCGACGCCCGCGAATCAAGATGGTTTTTCGAGCGGATATCCCTCGCAATAGTACGGTCTAATTCTTTCTCGATCGCGTCGGCTTCCCGTCCATGAAGTTTAGTTTCGGATTACTTTTTTTTTATTTCTGTAAACTATTAAAAAAATTTATCAAATTTACAAAATATATTTTTTATCTAATTAAAGTTCAAATTTTTATTTTGTGCTAATATGCCTTTATTGTATGAAAATTAAATTTTTAATCTATAAGAACAATTCCATCTATTGAAGAAATCAAATCAAATGCAATATTAGAGTTTTCTAAAAAATTTAAAACTCTCCCGAAAATAGTATCAGTTGCTCCAGGCAGAGTAAATTTGATTGGTGGACACATTGACTATAATGACGGTTTTGTTCTACCAATTGTATTCATATTTTACAAACTATAGGCAATTTCTCTTGCTACTGTTATCGTTGGCTCACATTCTCACAACGGATCCAGTTCAATTACGACATTATCACCAGATATTAGCGAACCACATTTTGTTACATGTTCTGATCTATCTCAATGGTTTTCTCCTGGATATCCAAAATGGACAAATTATATTAAAGGAGTTCTTGTGAACTTTAAAGGTTTTTATGTATATTATCAATGCATTTTATTTTTTAAAATTAAAAATATTTTTGATCACTTGTTATTATTTTTTATAATTCTAAAACGCATTTTTTCCGAGAAAAAGCATATTTTGTAATTTAGATTTTGCACGACCTTTTAACCTTGTCGTGGCTACTTCTATTCCAATTGGAGGCGGATTATCTAGCTCTGCTGCCCTTGAAGTCGCTTCATACCTGTTCTTTGAGCAACTCTTTTTAAATTCCACTAAAGAACCATCCTTGCTGTCCAAAGCACTTGTTTGTCAAAAAGCAGAACATAATTTCGCGGGAACTCCTTGTGGGATCATGGATCAACTTGTATCTTTTTGTGGAAAAGAAAATCACGCAGTTTTTATAGATTGCCAGTATGATTTAGTAGAGCCATTATTTAGATCTTGTGAATATAATCTAGCATCATTTCCCCAGAAAGATATAAGTATATTAGTCATAAATTCAAATGTCAAACACGAATTAGCTACTTCAGAATATTCTTTCAGATTATCTCAATGTAAACAAGTTCTTTCAATTCTTAATATATCATCGTTTCGTGATTTCGAGTTACATCATTTTGATAGTTTGAATTTTTATTAAACATAGTGTTAAATGATTATCCTGATTTGAAAAAAAGAGCAAAACATGTAGTAAGCGAGATTGAAAGATCTAAAAAAGCTTTTGAATCGTTAAAAAATGGCGAAATATATGAATTGGGAGAATTGATATGCAATAGTCATATCTCACTCAAGTTGTTATGGATAAATACTTTCTACTTTATATAGAAACGATTATGAAGTGTCTTGTGAAGAATTGGACTCTTTACAAGAAATACTCAGTTCAGCTGAAGGCGTTTATGGCTCTAGAATGACTGGAGGGGGATTTGGGGGTTCACTTGTAGCAATTGTCAATACTCAAGTAGTAGACACTGTTGTGGAAAGTATTGATGTATATATCTGTATATTTATTGACGTTAGAAATTTTACAAAGGTATTGCGACTATAATGTCAGTTTCTCCCTCTGCTGGAGCTCATTCTTACACTCCTGTCGATATGTAGAGAGATTTATTTTTATTGGTTTCTAATTTTTCAATAATCACTCAAACTAATGTTATTAATTGCAACATTAAAGCTATCTTAATAATAAAATGGTATGGTGTGTGTCTGTCTGTCTGTCTGTCTGTGTGTGCACA
Source organism: Octopus sinensis (assembly GCF_006345805.1). NCBI lineage: Eukaryota > Metazoa > Mollusca > Cephalopoda > Octopoda > Octopodidae > Octopus > Octopus sinensis. The sequence goes on from NW_021833742.1 coordinate 144,418, forward strand.
CCAACTTCAAATTGGCAATACGATGTCCTCGACTTACATGATGAGGTCCTTAAAACCTTCCCCCCAAAAAAAATTAAAAAAAATTTTTCTGCGTTTTGGTCAAAATGAACAACTACGATGTCCTCGACTTACATGATGAGGTCCTTAAAACCTTCCCCCCCAAAAAAATTAAAAAAAATTTTCTGCATTTTGGTTAAAATGAACAACTACAATGTCCTCGACTTACATGATGAAGTCCTTAAAACCTTCCCCCCCAAAAAAATTAAAAAAAAATTTTCTGCATTTTGGTTAAAATGAACAACTACAATGTCCTCGACTTACATGATGAAGTCCTTAAAACCTTCCCCCCAAAAAAATTAAAAAAAATTTTCTCTGCATTTTGGTTAAAATGAACAACTACAATGTCCTCGACTTACATGATGAAGTCCTTAAAACCTTCCCCCCCAAAAAAATTAAAAAAAATTTTCTGCATTTTGGTTAGAATGAACAACTACAATGTCCTCGACTTACATGATGAAGTCCTTAAAACCTTCCCCCCAAAAAAAATTAAAAAAAATTTTCTCTGCATTTTGGTAAAATGAACAACTACAATGTCCTCGACTTACATGATGAAGTCCTTAAAACCTTCCCCCCCAAAAAAAATTAAAAAAAAATTTTCTGCATTTTGGTTAAAATGAACACACTACAATGTCCTCGACTTACATGATGAAGTCCTTAAAACCTTCCCCCCAAAAAAATTAAAAAAAAATTTTCTGCATTTTGGTTAAAATGAACAACTACAATGTCCTCGACTTACATGATGAAGTCCTTAAAACCTTCCCCCCAAAAAAATTAAAAAAAAATTTTCTGCATTTTGGTTAAAATGAACAACTACAATGTCCTCAACTTACATGATGAAGTCCTTAAAACCTTCCCCCCCAAAAAAAATTAAAAAAAAATTTTCTGCATTTTGGTTAAAATGAACAACTACAATGTCCTCGACTTACATGATGAAGTCCTTAAAACCTTTCCCCCAAAAATCAAAAAATTATTTTCTGCATTTTGATTAAAATGAACAACGCGAATGTCCTCGACATTCATGATGAGGTCCATTAAACCTTCAAGGCAAAAATCTCACGTATTAAGAATATCCTTGATGAAAACGACAGCGAGAATATTAACAATGATGAACTCCCAATTATTCGCGATAAAGAAATTGAATTCATCCTATGTTTTTCTCTTTAAAATTAAATGCATATATCATTATCGACCATGAATCAAAATTAAAGCTATTATCATATTTGACTTTGACAGAATGTGCAATCACAGATTGCACGACTTTGAATAGAGTGTGCAATTAACAGATTTTGAAAAACCACTTTGATAGTTGAAACCACATTAGCACAATCATTAACACAATTTACCACCAATTGACGCACGACCTTGAATAGAGTGTGCAATTAACAGATTTTGAAAAACACTTTGATAGTTGAAACCACATTAGCACAACCATTAACACAATTTACCACCAATTGACAGCGCAATCAGAAGATTTGCGTAAAAATATTAACTATTTACTTGAGTTTTTCGTAAAGATAGAATTTATTTTCGGTATGCCTCTTTTCCTAAACTTTTTTATTATTCAAAAATAATTTTTTAAATAGATAACCGAAGGAGGAAAAACGAAGCTGAAGAAAAAACGGTCAGCTTAATAAGGTAATTAATTAAATTTTTTTGTGTGTCGCTTTCTTGCCTGCCGCATTTCCGCCTGCCGTATCTCCCCCTGCCCATTTCCGCCAGTAAAAAATAAAAAAAGAAAAAAAAGGAAATTACAAAGGAAAAATGAAAAAATTAAATATAAAAAAAAATAAACCACAAAAAATGAAAAAAAAGTTGCAATGACAATAAACAAGGCCCAGGGACAGTCATTAAAGGTAGTTGGGTTATTTTTAGAGAGTGAGTGCTTTTCACATGGACAGCTGTATGTGGGATGCTCGAGGGTAGGCAGAAGAGAAAATTTATTCATATATGCCAAGGAAGGACGGACGACAAACATCGTTTATCAACAGGCGATAGAATAGGGTTACATTAAACCAGGTAGTTTTATACATCTACATAAACTTATAGTTGTTTGATGAAACAGGCCCTCCGCAGGAGCTAGGTCGCGGTGAGCGAAGCGAGCTGCCGAGCTAGTAATTCTAATAAAAACGTGATCGGACAATTCTTTTTATTAGGAACTTCCGCCCGACTGCTGACCAGACTTCTAAAATTTCACCGTTTTTTGACCATTTTTTTTGAAAGTAAATCTGCCGGATGAATAGATAACTTTCGTTCCCTCATCCTTCTAAACACCTGTGGAAGATGTCTAATCGTCTTTAATCGAATCAAAGACTCAACGGACGAATATTTTGCTCATAATCAAAGTGATTTTAGGACGAGAAAGTATACGACTAAAATAATGTGATTGCAAAGTTTTTTAGATCATTACTCAGTCACGTTGACTTAAATCCTGTTATCTAAAATAAGAGTTTTAGTTGGAAATTATTTATCTCGAGATTTCTCACGGAACACCTAAAGAAGATTTACTATCTCTTCTATTTTTCTTAATATATCTAGAATCTACATTATGGAACCTCTGGAAGCATCACAATGACAAAAACTTGAAAATACATACCCTGATGGTGTCGATTTTTTACTAAAAAATTAATAGTAAAAAATTAAAAATTCGAATTTATTAAAATTAGTTAACTATATTTCAAATAAAAATATATTATTTATCCCGCTTGATATATCGATTTTGTTGTGCATGTTTTTTTAAGTTTTATTATTTTGATAGGAGTAAAAGACAAAGAGTTGGTTTTGATTTACATGAATTGGAAGAATGGGAAGAGGATGTTGAATTTACTCAAGAAATTGTCAACCAGTGCATAGAGTCAGAAAAACGGAATAAATCTCAACCTCATTCTGTATTTATTAACAAATTTAATATCATAAAATTATATTAAACATAACAATTTAGAATTTGATTGTTTCCATTGACAAGAATAGTCAAGAAGCTCATCTACGTGCTCTTTCTCGAGAATTGGAAATGGCAAATGTAAAGACCGAACTACTGGAAAACGAACTTATTTGTTACGAAGGAAAAGTCAGAGAAATGCAGGGAAAACTTCATCATCTTCAGTCTGAGAAAAGCCGAATAATTTTTGATAATCAATCTGAGCGGTGTCTAATAAATATAAATCAATAGAAAACGTTTATTTAAAACAAATGAGTCATCTATACAAGCATCACTTCAACGTGAACTCGAAACGACTCGAGATCAATTAAAATTCACTGAACGTGAAGTTGAAGAATTGAAACGTATTAGTTTGGAGAGACGCCAATGTGAATACGTGACAAGTTCATTTAAAAAGAATTCATCTGTTTGTGAAGAATTTTGTCAGACTTTAAATTTTCCTGATTTTGGCAGATTATTTAAGGGTTTTGAAGGTGGTTTTTATTTTTATAATATTTATTACGTTTATATAAATAAGCAAACTAGTTTTGTTATAAAAATACTTTTTATGTTTTCTGTATTTAGAAGAGGGGAATGGGGAAATAGAAAGTTGTTTATTGTTGTGGATATCTAACAATTTTGATTATTCTACAATGGCTTGGGAAATATCGAAAATTTTGGATAAGGAAAGAATTTCAGTTTCACAAATAGTCAGTGATTTTGGCAAATTTTCTGCAAATCCAAAGTCTGTAAATAACTTTAAGGCAGTTTATTCCCATGTTTTAATGATGCTGGCTGGAAATGTTTCTGCACTTTTTATTAATCAGTCTTATAAATTTTCCTTTGCCAGCGAAGGTGAATTTTATTCTTTTGAAATTACTTGTTTGCTTAATTCACTTGTACAAATGTATAATCATCCTGGACATGTATTTACGCCAACATTCAGTTTGTCAAAACACAATATTCTAAAAATCCTTCAACTTTTAAAACAAATTTTTGATATTTTTAATTCTTCAAGAATTGTTTACGACAAATTTTCCATTTTTATTAAAAATTCCCCTCAGCAGCACATGGATTGTTGTTTTCTTATTTTTATTCTCTTACTCTATTTTCCACGTTCTAATGTTTTTTATGTGAAATTATTATTTTAGAGCAATTTGATTGATCGATATTCAATTGATATAATATCCATGATATTTCCCATTTTTTCACAACAGGAAATTTTTGATAGAAAGTTTTAAACTGAATTATTTATAGTTTAGTTATAATTTGTTAATTTCTACTATTTTACAAGTTCGAATGACTCAGGAGAATTCCAACCAGACATTAGTATACATTATTTTAAAAATTTTTCCTCTCATGGATTTTTGGACTGCTTTTTGTGACTGCCGTGTTAAATGCTCTCAGAAGGGTTTGTTTTTGTGAAAAAAAACTTAGCTTTTTATTGTTGTTTGTTAGGAAAACTATTTCAGTTTTTGGAACGTAACTTGATAGAATTCAAATTTGATTTCAAAAATAATTTACAATTGTGCAATGCTGTCTCGTTTTTAGCCCATAATATACCCTCTGAAGGTGATTACACGTGTCGATACAAGCTCCTATCACTGCTATCCTGCCTATGTCATTGGTTATTGAGTTTCTGTTTATAATTATTTAGTTTGGAAGAAATTAGCGTGATAACAAAGTCCACAGCTCACAAGGACAGATTTTTGACCGTTTTTAAAAGAATTTTAACTCGAAATTTTTATATTTTTTAACAATTGTTCTTTTTCTTAGTTTTAACTATTTTTATTTTTTCACCACGATTTTCTAAAATTTTGAGCTTGTCAATTCATAATCAAAAAATATAATTTTTTTGAAATCGCACTCGTACCATTAGAAGAAGTAGATTTACCTGAATTACCCTGTGAACCGTTTATTCGAGGATATTTTTGAACTATAGCATCTGAGGAAAAAGAAAAAATATTTGTTTGGAAAGAGATCTATTTTTAATGTTTATTCGTACTTTTTTATTTCTATTTTAATCAAAAGAAATTTCTAGGATTCCATCGAAAGAGTTTTTTTCTTTGAATTTTTGAAAAGTAGATCCAATTAATTAGGGTTAGACATAATTTTTTACCTTTTTTTTCTAACAATATTTTTAATTATAGAAAAGAAAATGGAACAGGAAGTCAGCTACTAGCCGCAGAGAGAATAGAGAAACTGTTCCCCCTAAGTACGGCTATTGAGACGCGCTCAAAAAGCCGATTGACCTCGCGGGGGTCGTTTCTAATCTTCCCGAGGTGACGGCCTCTCTCGGTGAGAAAACGTAGCGTGGCTGGGCCGAATGTGCCTGATGTTTCGACTGAAACGGGCACAAAGAGGAATCTGTCGGCGAGCGAGGCGTACTTGTCTTTCTTCCGGGTCTCTGCCCTCCTCGCCGCTGTGCCAGCTTCGATCGCGGACGCGAGAAGGCATGTTGACGCAAAAGTGTCAGAGCATGTCGCGTCCCAGACGATCGCTTTGCCGCACTTGAACGGGAAGAGCGAGACGCCGTCCGGCCTCTTGCCATCGCCCCTGTTAAGGCCAGAGGGCTCCAGCTGGCACGGGATGCCGGTTGCCTCGAGCAGACGCTTTATTATGGAATTAAGCTGTCCGTGCCTGGGGAACCTCCCAGGGCATTTGCGGCAGGAGAGCGGGTGTAGACCTTTGCGGTCTATATGAGCCCCGCAACGGCATTGGTGAGGCTGGCAAATGTCCAAGCCGAGTCGGAGAGATATTCCGATTCTTAAACAGTCTGGGTCCAGGAAGGTTCCAGCTGCAGGGGAAGGATAGGCGTTGATCCAGGCGCCAGTCCGTGGAGATGCTCCAGACAACAGACAAGCACGCCGTTGTTGGTCTCCGTGAGACAGTAAGTACCGGAAAGACTGAGAGCTGCTGCTGACTCCGTCCACTCGCGCATAAGGCATAGGTCAACGGGAGTTTTTAGTCCGCAATCTGTCCACAACGATGTGCCGTATGAAAGCTCTGAGTCCGTGAGCGATCCAGAGGGAGGAGGAAGGATCTGGACTACGAGAGGCATGCATCGGTGAGAGGAAGAAAGAAAGCATGGCAAGGAGAGGACCGAGGGGGCTTGGAATCCGAGACCCCCGTGCCTGATAGGCAGGATAGCCTGTTTCCAGCCCATTTCGTCAAAATGTACAATTTTTACCTTGTACCTTTGAGTTATATTTTTAATATTTTCATTCTTTACTTATTTTTGCTCGTGCTTTCTGAATCACAGTTATTGTAGTTAGATCAACACTTTTCAGTTTTCAGACTAAAGTAGAGTAGTATGTTTATTTTAGATTAGTTTTACACAAATCAGGCACTGCCTCCTGTATTGTGGTAATACCGATTATATTTCCACTCATCTTTTTAAATTTTAGGTTCTAATTTTATATAAAGTCTTTTCCTGTTTTACTTTTTTGCAAGTTTGTCATTGTTATTAGCAAAGTAAAGTCTTTCAAATTATCGATAAATTAGGGGAATGGAAAATTCCATAATTTAATCAATAATTTTGAAATATTTATTGGAAACAACCGAATTATTAAATTTTATCAAAATAATATTCAATTCTTTTTTGCTTCTTTTTGATTTTTTTGATTTTTTTAATCACAATTGCTGTAAAGACCAGATTTTTTTAAAATTTTATGTTTATGAAATTGACAGTTCTTATACAGGACTATTACTGCACACTGAAGTTAGAGGCTGAAACGTCTCATACGCTTGGACCATCAACTCTTTGTTTCTTTATTGAGAGGCCGCAACCTCGGAAGATTTAGAAACGACCCCCGCGAGTTCAACAGGCTTTTTGAGCGTATCTCAATAGCCGTTCTTAGGGGGAACAGTTTCTCAATTCTCTCTGCGGGTAATTTTTAATCGCCTTTTGGTTTGTTTATTTTCATTACCATTCTAATAAATGTCATTTAATAAAAAATAAGGACGACATTCTTTTCGTTATCAATGTTTTCAAAAAAAATTTTTCAATATCGCCTTCGATTTATAATGGGTAAGTATCTCAGTTTCATACGTTTTGATGCCTTCGATTTATATTTCGACGTGGCCGATTAATTCGTTATTTAGCAAATTTTTAATTTATTAAAAGTTGTACGAAACACAAGAGAGATAAACTAGATGAAGGTTTTACGAAACACTTGACCAGCCTCGCGAATACTAAACCCATTCACTCGGATAAACTTTTTCTTTCGCAACACCCTAATAATGTTAACTTTATTTTTGACGCCCTTAAATAATATTTAAAAAAAATATTTGTTAAAAACTTTTTACCAAAAAATATGATGTAACGGCAATTTTGCTGACTCAAAAATACATAAAGTTCCTCGTGTAATTCAATCAGACGATTTAAAACCTTGCCTCTTGACAATGTCTAACTTCAGTGTGCAGTTATAAGAAGTGAGAGGTGTAATATATCTCTACAAACCCTGCATCTTTAAAATGCCATTGCAAAGCCAAGTTTATCCCCAACTACTTTTCATTGAAGTGTGAGTCCTCTCAATTCCCAACTCATCCGAAAACAGTGAAATACAGCAATATTAATACACGTTCTCTTGAATTTAGTGAATATATATTTAAATTCGCGTTTATTTTAATTTTTTACTCGTCCTAAATACTTATACGACCCGTTTCAAGTTTAAAAGCACGAAGTTACAATTGGCTAACAAAGTCGTAGACAACAGTTAAAATCTTTTGACAGTTTAATGCCATTCAAGATTTAATATGGCAATGGTGCTTTATTTTAAATTGAATATACATTGATTAAATACAATGAATAATAATCGCTTTTGTGATTATTCTATTTCCTAATAAGAAATCATGTTGGATGATGTTTCTTTGAAATATAATCAAAAGAAGGAAACAATCTCTTTCCCGATATGATGGACAAAGGCTGGAGTCCTCGGTGAGGCGAGAGATCACCATTTTTGTTGAGTTTGGACTATTCCACCGTCTTTCTTTACGAATGTACAAAAATGTGGAGAAAAAAGAAGGTACCTAGAAAATAGGGCGATATCTGCGGACAGGATCCGGTTGACCAAAGCAGTGGAGAGAGTTCCCAGTTTCGGCTACAGAAAGGGGTGTGAGATCCTTGATGTGCCAAGGCCCTGCATCTGCTCTTTGCTGAAGATTTAATGACCAGAATTATGTCACAGGTGTCACCGGTGGTTCCAGATTCTTGTCCCTCAGTATTAAGAGAGTATCAATAGATGGCTTCATTTTAAATTAATTTTCAAATAAAAAACATTTTTCTGTTATTTTACCAAGTTTTTTAAGTGATTTTATAAAGTATATTGATATTTACATTAATCCTATAAAAAACAATAAACAAACTTAAATTTATGAATTATTTAAATCCCGAAAAATTAAGAAAAATATTTAAATTATATTAAGATTTCGACCACTTAACGAGGAGGGATCATTACCTTGTTTTGAATTGCTTTAAAACCCAAAGACTAATATGTAATAAAAAGTAAAGTACCTCAAAGTAAGGGTGAATGATTATCTCTGTGACTCCTTTTATTGAATTTCCAAGACGTTTCTTTGGATTTTTTTTCAAAAGCTAAAATAAAACAATTATTAATTACTTTATGGAGTATATCATAAGTTATAAAATCTACATATTGTGGAAAACGAACTTTTGAACAAAGAATTTTTTTACGATAGTTAATTCCATAGAATGGGTACTAAATCAGTAGAAAACACAATAATATACTTTTATGAATAACATTTTATACAAACAGACGCCAAATGCCCAAAAATCGACGGATCTTGTGTATGGAATGCATTTGATGATTTCGGGAGCCATATAGTATGGGGTCCCGTCGCATTGGTTATTTTCGGAGTCCCATTCCATGTTTGGTTTTGAAATTCCAAAGTCAGCGAGTTTAACATATCCGTCTGAGCACAGTAAAACGTTTTCAAGTTTTAAATCACTGTCAAATTATAAAATTGAATGTACCCGTGAATTATGTTATTATTGTGAAGAAACGACAGTCCTAGTAGAATACACGCTCCATAGAATCTACATAGCTCAACAGAGATACGATTCTTTGAAACCAACGATAGTAAATCTCCTTTTGAAGCGTATTCCATTACAATATGGGTATGGTTCTACAAGTTTTATGAAGAAGGATACTCGAAAATAATAAAATCCATGCAAATGCAACACAAAATTGTTTCTCAACGAAGTTGCTAAATTTAGGACATAAATTTCGTTGATTATATTCGTATCGGAAATTCCAAGCTGGTCTAATTCTATTGTTTTGATGGCGTAGTATTTTTTTCTTAATTTACATTCATACAAGGCAACCTACAATATATACCTAGCACAATGAAATAAATATTATAATATATTTAATTTATACATCTCCAAAAATTCCTCTTCCAAGATCTCTTATTTTCTTAAAATCGGGTATGTCTTTTCTAATAAATAATAAGAATTGAATCGTTTACTCTTTAGAACTTAATGAACTGTTTTTTAGAGATTCGATTATTTTTGAAATTTTTGAGTAAATATAGCTATAGTTGAACCAGGGATCGTGATAGAATGAGTGGAATTTGTGTTCTTGATCAAAATAAACTGTTGATGGAATGCACCCCTAAAATATATTTTAAATAACTTGCATACCATTTTGTTTTTTTGTTAATGTCGCATTTTTCTTTTATATTAAGAAGATTTTTTTTCACGTACATTGACTAATATTTTTCTTTTCTTTTATTAGTCAAGAAATTTTTTTCAAAATAATTTAAACTTACCTATAAAATTAACTTTAAATAAATGATATTTAATTATTCAGAAAAGTTTAAAATTAAAGGCATCAACTTTTTTTGTCTAGCATGGAATTATAATTTTTTGAAATATTAATTATTATATGACAAATGAACAATTAGTTAAATTCAACAATTAATAGCATATAAACAAAGAATTATTTCCAACTATGTCCAAAAAGATTCTTCATGAGATTTCGTTTTTTTGAATGAATTTTAAATTTGCCAAATTATTATTATTATTAGCACTTCCCGTAGGAACATAAACAAGGAAAGGAAAGAGTTATATTCCCACACGTGCCACACACGATACAATCTTCTTAACCATCGTTTGCCATCCTCTGCGGTTTTGTGCAAGCCATCGCAGTTCGTCTAAGTCCTCGCATTTTTTCAAGGTTTTGCCAACGTGTTTCAGATCGTGTTCCAGCGCAACCGGCAGTGTTGTGCGGGGACGTCCGCGAAACTTTGGGCTATCCGAGAGAAAGTACTCTTCCATGGCCTGGTAAGCAGGTGAGGACGGGTCCATTCTCAGGACGTGTCCGAAGAGCCTCCAGCGGCCATCTATGATGTCCTGGCTGACTGGCACCGAGTTACTGAGTTTGTAGAGCGATGAGTTGTTAATTTTCTTAGGCCAATGCAGACCATTTAGGACGCGAAGCTGTTTTCTGTGAAACGAGTCAAGATTCTTTAGTTCGGTGTCAGAGATGCCCGGTTTGACAAAAGCGTATTGGTTGAGGTGGCGACGTACCTCTCTTGCACAATGTCTAAAACACACACAGTACAACCGGACAGACTATTTGCCAAATAACCAAAAAAATATTGCATCCATAACTTGCATTGACAAAAACGGGATTACAGGAAAAATGATTTATATTCTTAAAGAAAAACTACCCTTGAAAAATCGAAATACAATTTGGGATGCTAAAGTAAGTGATAACAGAAAAGGTTTAATGACTGGTACTAATTACCAGGAATAATGTCCAACATGTTATTAAAACAGCACGAAACTCCACCCAGATTCAATTACCACCATATTATTATAACATCTAGACTCCCAGGCAATAAAAACTATAATACTCATGTTTAATTTATCAATACAAGCACCATTCCGGAATTTAGAAAAGTCTTATATAACGATTTGCAAACCAAACAAAACTCATAGCAAATGGTAGTCTTGCCGGTTTATTTATATTCTTTGTGCTTATATTTTCAATTTTTGAGTTAAGACATTTTTTTGTGATTTTTTCACAACTTTTAGGATTCCAGAAAATTCCAGACTCGATGAGTAAAAGATCAACATTGACTATACATCACCTGTGTACAGTTTAAATGTCAGATAAATTGGTAAGAAATGATGAAAGTAGAAGATAGTTTTTCCTGTCTTATAAGTTTTTTATTGAATTCATGACATCCCATCCGAAGATCCATTTATATTTGGAATTCGTATGTGGTGGGATTTCAATGACGCTTAACTCGTCAAACCCTAACGGAGCTCCCGGCACAGCCAGCCGCTGGGAGTTGAACCCGAGGCCGAGAAAGTTGCTAGCAGATATCGAATAAGGTAGTTAATTAAATGACAGACTTGTGAACTATTAATAAAATGAGTTTGATTTATCGTTTGTCGTTTCATTTGATTTAAAAATTATCTTTTTTACATCTGGAATGATTAGAAAGAAACTAATTAACTATTTAATTTCCCCAGAACTATTCATTGGAGACAAACCTATTTCCTCTTCGCGTACCCAGAAGATCCTTGGCGTAGTTTTCAAATTCTTAATAACTTTCTCAAGTCACGTGGAGGAGGCTCTAGTTAAAGGTCTTCGGAAGTGGAACGTCTTGAAAGCGAAAAATTATTATAAATACGGCCCTCAAAGGGAAATTATTTAAAAATGAGACCCCGGAAGCGAATTGCGTATGACACCCCTGAATTAGTCGTTCTCTCTCAAATTTATGTTTCAATACTGTGTCACATGACAATTCTATCAATTTTTCCTTTTCAAAAGTTTTAAATAAAAATTCATAATTTTCTTCATCAATAAATGGCTAATATATCCATGTGAACGTTTTACAGTCGAGATCTTTAAAATAATTTTGCAAAATCTTTCAACAAACAATCCAAATGTTTAGCAAATTTGTTTTTGCTTGCTTCAATATTTACCATGGGACAAAAAGTATTTAAAAGTAGAAACATGTCATAGATATTTTTCGTTATATTGGATTTCCATAACTTGAATTTTATAATGAATGCTTTTACTTTGTCTTTTTGAGTGAATGAATGGAGTTGTGTTCTCTGCACTAATTGATTCAATTTCACAAAAATTTGAGCCAAATAGGCAAATTTGACAATAAAGTTATCATTCCTGAACAATTTTGCATCTTCAATATCATTTTCATCAATAAAATCTGCAACTTGATCTTTGAGCTCAAGCACCATTTTTGCACAAGATACCCAGCGGACCTCACAATAAAATAAAACTGATGAAACCAACTGATCCAAAAGAATTTCAGATATGTCATCAATTCTTTATCTGTAAGCGGTATTTGCCGTAATTGTTTGGCATAATATTCGCCAAGCATTGCTTCAACCCTATCAATGGCTGGTTGCAAAATTAGAGTTTCTCTGATATTGTACGGTTTTTTACATTTTCCAATTTTGCAGGAAACTTTGTACGTAACTAATAAAGCATTTGATGAGACAAAAATAATTTTTTTATAACGTTTCGATTTGGTTATCCTATTCCTCTAATTTTATTTAAGAATTCTTCAGACTTATTGACATATTCATGATGTATCGTTTCAAAAGGTCTTTTTAATTTTGTTGGCCTCATACTATCTGATTTAAGAGTTTTAAAACAAAGCAAACAGTATTTCCAAGGAATCAACAATAATACGCGTGAATTCTAACAATAAATCAGATGGACAATATTTTCTTATATTAGGAGTCGCAATAATTATATTCCAATTATTTTGACCATTTGAACCACCGTCAATATCTTTATTATTCGTAAATTTACATTTTTTTCGATATGATTTTTTGTCAATTTGATGTTTGAAAAAACTATACTAGTTTGAGATAATTATACAGTGCGACCTCGAATTGGGGAAAACCAAGTAGCGGGGAAACCCTCTTTTTTGAAGAAAACCTTGCTTTTGGGGAAATATTTTCGCCATGCCTATAAAATAAGATGATTTTTGTAAAAAATATCTGAAAACAATTGGCATAAGTTTAATATCTTTTCTATTTGCAATTCAATCGTATCGTATAAATAGAAAACGGACTGTCATTAATTCAGTTACCAATTCTTCTTTGGCCAATGAAAAAATTGCATTACATATTACATCTTTAGTTTTCGTTCTAGCCGAAGTGAAAATGGGTTGAATAGAATAGATATTAATGTTGAAGAACAGTCGGAAATATGGAGCGCAGTGTGATATGCAAAGACTGCTTCTTTTGCAGTAAGTAGATAGTTTTTGCTTTTAAGAAATGGTTAAATGTAAGTATTTTGAGCTGCTGTTCAGATTAAAAATATTTTTTCTTTTTGACGGGAAAGGCATCACAATTCTTAAAGAATGTGCAATATTAAATTTCAAAAATTCAATATTATTTTTATAATTGTATAGTTGGCCACAATTCCATATTACTAAATAATAATAAATATGATAATACGGGACATTCCGGGACAAAGTTCCTTTATCCAGGACAGATGGTAAGCCTAATTAAAGATATTTCAAAGCAAGATTTATTTTTTAATCATCCAGTCATCTAAATTATGTGTTAGTTTGTCTTTCTCGATGGTTCTTAGTAACTATTTCTAGCTTATCAACATGTTCACTTTTTGTTAAATTCCCAACGTCATTTTTGTATTATGGTGGATATCAGAATTTTTCCAACATGAACATTCTGAACTTTTACAATAGTGTTGAGTGTTTCACTTTATAAAATACACATAGTTTTTAAAAAATGCATATTTGTGTAATGTACAATATCTTTGAATAATATCAGGAACCAAATCCTTAATACGAATAAAAGTCCTGATTAATGACAAATCATCACAGGTTCACTATCAGTACATATAGATCAAAATTTATCACTTTGGATTTTATTCGTCTTCATAGAAGTGTCAAAAATATTGAGGATTTCCTCTCAAAAAGTGTCTCAATCTACAAACAAAATAAAAATTAGAGATCTATTTGTTTTAGGTTAAAATTACAACATATTATGCTTCTAATCTCAGTTTATCTTGGGATTTATTATACGAATCCAAGCTTTGGCTGCGAATCAAATTTCGTTCTTATGACTAAAAAATTCATGTGAGCAACAATTTTCTGAGTGTTCAGACTCTTTTTGACTCCTATGTTAGAGGGGTTTAGTGGATTGTTTCCCATAATTCTATGGAAAATTATGCATTTTTTCCTTATTTCATTATTTGAGGCTAAATTTTATTTAATTTATTTAAAAATAGAATACTATATTTAAATTAATAATTAAAATTAATCTAATGATTTATTGCAAGTTCAGTTAGCAGGTAGTGTTTGACTGTTAGATCAGTGACATGTTGGTTGATAATATCAATGCATAACTGTTGATTGTCCCTCGATTCCCCCAAGGACTCGATCAGGGACTCAGCGTACTCCAGCCATACACAATTGTGGCAGCAGGACCCACAACATAATTCTGGATTGGGGAGAGGAGGCAGTTTTATAGACCCACACATAAATCTCATTCCATTACGAATTATGCTCATTTTGTATTACCAATGTCCCACATCAACTATTACAAACAATTTTAGAAATACAATTTTTTAAACAAATTTATTATTATTAAAACCAAAATCATTGTCAAAAACATATAACTAATCAATCAGGTGATGAAGGCATATTACTATCGTAAGTCATGCCGAGGATTTTCTGGGATTTTTTAAAGCGAATTCCAAGTTGTTTAGATATAAGTTCACCACCATTTTCCCAAGCTTCCTTGCTGAAGTCATAAGCGTAGTGACTGATTTTGCAGGACTAGTTAATGGTCGATTTAGCAAACTTTCGAGATCGATAGTACGATTAAACTTGAAAGGAAATCTCTACTTTCAAAGATTAACTTAAAAGTCAAACTTTTTTTTATTAAAGCGGAAAAGGTATGATCTGAAGGATAGTCGATATTATTCTTTGTTTGATGGGACAGACTTGTTTAAAGCCTTATTTGCAGTGGACTGTTTTTAGGAAGAATTTGGACAGTATCTCTTTATGTTTTTATTTATTATAAAATTGTATTTAAACTACACACTTTTTTTAAGGGTGTCGTCTCTCCTTTCTTTATGAAATCTCCTTAAAAGTGGCAACAATTAGTTATTCGTTTGGTTCTTTTATAGTTTGTCAGATTCTTGATTGAATTTTCAAAATTTTTTCCCGATTGGTGTAGCTGATTGTATTTCCCCGCACTGAAACAGGCGTAACTAATCGTAAGTTCCATTTACTGCCCATAGATGGTTTGGCGAGTGGCAAGACTCGTCCACTCTGAATTTTTGAAGAACTTTGAGTATGTTGAGTTTCTTCATACATCTTGTGATCCGATTACAGTTGGCTCTCATTATTTTTTGAATCCCTAAATAATTAGTTTTTATAAATTCAAAAATAAATTATTTTAGTTATATTATAATAAAAAGATTTCAAACATAATATAATTAGATAACCGTGTCACTGTTCGTATTTCGTGTTGTTGTTCCACATTGTTTAATTTATTTTTCAAATTTTATTATATTATTATATTGAAAGTTTTTATTTTTATTAAAATTGATTAAATATATTGTCCACTTATAGAATTTCTTATAATATTCGATATTCTGTAAGTGAATTGGCTTTACTTTCACAATAGTTTAATCTTTTTTATTTTAATCATTTTATATCTTTGTGATATTCTACACAACCATTTTGTTGTCAATTTTTATTATAATTTTACTGCATGAGTGAATGACCTCTTTTTCTATTTTAATTCTGTGTTATTTATTTTTTCCAGATACTCTATCATATCAGGGAAATTTTTTGTCATTTGGGTCAGTGTCGTTTCATTAAATTATTTGGGCTTCGAAATTGATTTCTTCGTTGAATTCGTTTTTCTTTTTTAGCCATTTTTAACTTATTCCCAACTATATCTTTTCAAATTTATTTTCCAGAACACTGAAAAATTTTTCGATATTCATTTCACTTCCATGGGTTATGAAATTGGTGTATAACTACATTCGTTGGCCTATTTAATGGTGAATTCTGGTTATAATTTTTCTTATATTGATATTTCCGGGTATAATCTGTTAGCTAAATTATATGAATTAATTAAATCAGTAAAAATTGCAAAACGGCTGCGTGAATGGGTCTGCGAGATCTCTAATGTTCCAAGTATTTAATTAATAGTGGATTAATCGAGCTATGATAGTCCAATCTCGTAAAGTAAAATGTGATGGTAAAATTACTAAAATCAATAAATCTTATCTTGACTTTTGTTAAGTCTTTATTTATTAATAAACAAGAGAAAAATCTTAATTGGCAGATAGCCAGAGAATTGCCTCTGACTATGGCCATAGATATTCGTTTGGTTAAATACCGGTACTCACACGGATTGCCGGTAACCTTTTCGATTAGTGAGCCGCTGGAGTAGGGTCCGAGTAGAAGGCACCTGTATTCCTGACGTCTCAACAGCCAGGGGAACAAACACTCTGCCAATTCCGATTCCAGCGTATTTCTCACTCTTTCTCTTCTCAGTCCGTTCAGACGGGGTTCTCGGATTTTTGATAACTTGATAATCTGATTGGAAAAGAAGTTCTATCTTAACTTGAACTGTCAAGAGTTCGATTTATTTTTTAACATGATAAATATTCTAAATGTTGAAAATTAATATAAATTATTCTTTTAATCCTTAAAAAGAACAGAAAAAGTAACTCAAAGAATAGTCGGGAGCCTGATGGTCAGTTCAGGCGCACAAATGTTGCAAATATTCGAATCCAATGCAGGAATGCTGTTGACCACACATTTAGAGAAATATCTTCTCCCTGCACTGAAGCGAAAATGAAATATAAATCAAAAAATAATTCACATTTTTTTAATCAAATCCTCCTCCAATTGTGACACATCAGAACCGTCGCTACAAACGGCACCAAACTCGACAGAATCTCCTAAAAAATCTTAAAAAGATTATAACCAATAACTGTCTTTGTACCAATTCCTTAAGTCATATTATTATAATATTCTCTAAATACTATAAAGTTCAGAATCAAACTTAAAATATAATTCCCTCAAATCATCAAAACGTCCCAGCAACTCATCAAAACCAATCCCAATAGTAGATGAAACACAAACTGCCTGAAACAAAACAATCTTTAAAAATACCTCAATCGTCTCATTAAAATGATCAAGAACCGAATCAAGTGACGTAATGAGGTTAGATGCATGTGATGTATCTTGGTCAAGAGCTTCCCAGTAAACAACAGAGTTTCTTATCCACTCCAAGACGACTCCAGTGCCATCCAAATCACACTGAAATTCATCAATATGTTTAGACCTTATTTAAACAAAGTAATAACGGCAAATTAAATTTAAGCATTGAACAGGTGTAGAGCATGTTGACCATAAAAGTAACTGGGTCACGACCACGTTTGAATCGGTGATATACAACACCACCGTGGGAAATGATGATGCCTGTAAAATATTAATATCTGGGGAGACAGAGAGTCGCCTTGGAGTATACCACGTTCTATATTAACAGTTCCTGGCTGTTTTTTCCCAATCTCAGAGAGACTTTCCAGTTTTGAATAATTGACATAATAAAACTAGTTATCAAAATAAGCAATCCAGAGTTTTCCAGGATTTCAACAAGAAAGTCATGACTAACTGAGTCAACTGCCTTATCATGAATTTTATGGAATAACATCCCATATTTATTCTAAATTTAAAAATTATTATATTGATTCAACAAATTATTATATTGATTCGAAAAATTATTATATTGGTTCGAAAAATTATTATATGATTCGAAAAGTTATTATATTGGTTCGAAAAATTATTATATGATTCGAAAAGTTATTATATTGGTTCGAAAAATTATTATATTGATCCGAAAACCCTATATAAAAATAGTTGGTGTTGGGGGGAAGATGGTTACCTTAAAATCGTAAGAATCGCTTTCATTATCCGATTCTTGGTTAATTAACTAAAAATGAGACATCTATAATTATAATTTTAAATCGCAACTGATGTTTATTGATGCCAGGATGATGTTTTACTATTGTTTTGGATCCACATTTTTGGTCAATACCAGTGTCTTACTAGGCAGAAGACATAACATATTCAGTCCTGTAAGGCACTCCTTCGTCTACTTAGAAAGTTGGTGATCAATAGTTTGAGCTTTCCTAGAAACTTGTTTTAAATTACTTTCCTAAATAGAATCTTCCTCAAAACTAAGTCGAAAGCTATGTCTATATCGACGGAACAGAGTTAATATAATTGATAAATTGCCTTCTTTCATCAGAAGGTCGGCAGTCGGCAACTCCAGAGAGAGTTCGTTGAAGGGGAGTAGAACCTCTCGGGCAACATTTTGGTATCAACAATTAGTTAAATTCAACAATTAATAGCATATAAACAAAGAATTATTTCCGACTATGTCCAAAAAGATTCTTTATGAGATTTCGTTTTTTGAATGAATTTTAAATTTGCCAAATAACCAAAAAAATATTGCATCCATAACTTGCATTGACAAAAACGGAATTACAGGAAAAATGATTTATTTTCTTAAAGAAAAACTACCCTTGAAAAATGGAAATACAATTTGGGATGCTAAAGCAAGTGATAACAGAAAAGGTTTAATGACTGGTACGGATTACCAGGAATAATGTCTAACATGTTATTAAAACAGCATGAAACTCCACCCAGATTCAATTACCATCTTATTATTATAACATCTAGACTCCCAGGCAATAAAAACTATAATACTCATGTTTAATTTATCAATACAAGCACCATTCCGGACTTTAGAAAAAGTCTTATATAACGACTAGCAAACCAAACAAAACTCATAGCAAATTAAGAAATGATGAAAGTAGAAGATAGTTTTTCCTGTTTTATAAGTTTTTTTTATTAAAAGCGGGTGTTGAACGCTAGGAAATTCATGACATCCCATTTATATTTAGAATCCGTATGTGGTGAGATGTCAATGACGCTTAACTCGTCAACCCCTAACGGAGCTCCCGGCACAGGCAGCCGGTGTGAGTTGAACCCGAGACCGAGAAAGTTGCCAGCAAATATCGAATAAGGTAGTTAATTAAATGACATACTTGTAAACTATTAATAAAATGAATTTTATTTATCGTTCGTCGTTTCACTTGATTTAAAAATTATCTTTTTTTACATCTGGAATGATTAGAAAAAAACTAATTAACTATTTAACTAAGTAATGAGGCTTCAGACTAAATAAGGGGTGTCACTCTACAGATATCTTTTTTTGGCCTTTTTAAATCTCTGAGAAAATACAGTCGAGGCCTCTGGATGACTAAATGTCAGGAAAGGACTGGATCGGCAAGCATCAGATAAATTTTAAAAAGTCTTAAATAATACCGAAAACTTAAAAAACACTTTAAAAAATCGCCAAATACGTCTTCGTCGTCTAAAAATCGGTTTTCGAAACATTAGTTTGTGCACCATTTTTGACGTATTTTTTCGCGACAGGAAATTCGAAAACTATTATTCGTCTTTATTATCATTTTCAACAACGTGGCAGTATAAGAAGTGAGAGGTGTAATATATCTCTACAGACCCTGCATCTTTAAAATGCCATTTCAAAGCCAAGTCTATCCCCAACCACTTTTCATTGAAGTGTGACTCCTCTCAATTCCCAACTCATCCGAGAACAATGAAATACAGCAATATTAATACACGTTCTCTTGAATTTAGTAAACATATATTTAAATTCGCGTTTTAAATTTTTTACTCGTCCCACACACTTATACGATCCGTTTCAAGTTCAAAAGCACGAGGTTACAGTCGGCTAACAAATTCGTAGACAACAGTTAAAACCTTATGACAGTTTAATGCCATTCAAGATTTAATGTGGCAACTGGCCTATGTTAGACTGGCGAACAAATGTACGTGATCCCAATACACTCAACCAGGGACTTCATCCTCGCTCGGTGTTCTATCCACGAGCCCACACAAGACCGCACCGGGTGGCTCATATCCAAAATTGTATTGGAAAAAAGATGTCAATCATCCGGAAGTACGTCTAAGCACGACTAAAAGATGGTAATTACATATTTAGATTTCCTTATTTTTGGTTTTAGACTAAATAAATGCGGCCCTCAATGGGAAATTATTAAAAACAAAGCTACTGCGTTTGACACCCCTGAATTAGTCGTTCTCTCTCAAATTTGTGTTTCAATACTGTGTCACATGACAATTCTATCAATTTTTCCTTTTCAAAAGTTTAAAATAAAAATTCATAATTTTCTTCATCAATAAATTGCTACTATATCCATGTGAACGTTTTATAGTCGAGATTTTTAAAATAATTAGCAAATCAGCAAATATGTTTTTGTTTGCTTCAATGTTTACTATGGGACAAAAATTATTTAAAAGTAGAAACATTTCATAGATTTTTTTCGTTATGTTCGATTTCCAAATTTCAATTTTATAATCAATACTTTTACTTTGTCTTTTTGAGTGAATGATTACAGCTGTGGTCTCTGCACTAATTTATTTAATCTCACAAAAATTTGAGCCAAATAGGCAAATTTGACAATAAACTTATCATTTCTGAACAATTTTGCATCTTCAATGTCATTTTCATCAATAAAATCTGCAACTTGATCTTTGAGCTCAAACACCATTTTTGCACAAGATACCCAGCGGACCTCACAATAAAATAAAACTGATGAAACCAACTGATCCA
Organism: Octopus sinensis; assembly: GCF_006345805.1. Lineage (NCBI taxonomy): Eukaryota > Metazoa > Mollusca > Cephalopoda > Octopoda > Octopodidae > Octopus > Octopus sinensis. The sequence continues at coordinate 165,120 of NW_021833742.1, forward strand.
AAAGAACTTAAGATATGTCATCGATGCTTTATCTGTAGACGGTATTTGCCGTAATTGTTTGGCATAATATTCGCCAAACATTGTTTCAACCATATCAATGGCTGCTTGCAAAATTAGAGTTTCTCAGATATTGTGCAGTTTCTTAGATTTTCCAAATTTTGCAGGAAACTTTTTACGTAGCTAATAAAGCATTTGATGAGACAAAAATATGTTTTTTTAACGTTTCCGTTTGTTTATTGTATTCCTCTAATTTTATTGAAAAATTCTTCAGACTTATAGACATATTCAGAATTTATCGTTTCAAAATGTATTTTTAATTTTGATGGCTTCATACTATCTGATGTAATTGTTTTAAAACAAAGCAAACAGAGGGATATTTCCAAGCCATCAACAATAATACGCGTGAATTCTAATAATAAATCGGATGGACAATTTTTTTTATCTTTGGAGTCGTAATAATTATATTCCAATTATTTTGACTATTTGAACCACCTTCAATATCTTTATTATTCGTAAATTTTCTTTTTTAACCACTCGAAAATTTATCCATGTTGAACCTATTTAAATTAAATTTTTGTCAGAATATAATCACGATTTTTATATAAATCTAACTTAAAAAAAATATTTTTGAGAAGTGTCTCCCTTGACACAAGTCAAAGCTGAGTCTAATCCACAAGACGACTGTTAAGATAGTCTCCTTTTTTAATCTGAGACGGTATTGTTTCAAATTCCTGAGAGCCTACAGTGGGGCAAAAAAGTCATGGAACGCTTGCATATTTTGATTAAATTTAATAATTCTCTACTAAAATAATATCAAAAATTGTAGTTTAAAAAGAAATTAGAAATATAAAAAATTTTAGATTAATTGTTGAAAAAACTAAACTTGAGATATTTATACAGTACGACCTCGAATTGGGGAAAACCAAGTAGCGGGGAAATCCTCTTATTTGAGGAAAACCTTGTTTTGGGGAAAATATTTTCGCCATGCCTATAAAATACGATGATTTTTAATGAAATAAACCCCCTACTGGGGAAAACTAAATCAAAATGAAAAGATTAGAATTTAAAAAGATATACAGTCGGGTCATAAGGATAAAATGAGTTGTGAAGGATTTAACATCTCTAAAAGAATCCTATACTAAAAAAGAAAAGGGAAGGAATCCTACCTCAAGGCTACATAACATCCGAAGGGACAATTGGATACGAATTGAATGCCTAGGTTTACGAGATTTTTCGTTATCTCAGGTCAAAAGGTTTCCCAATCAATGGGCCAACCTTACAGCTTATTACATGTAAAATTGCATATAGAAATTGAAATCACGATTTCACTGTTTCTAATGGATGACTTTACAGATTCAAGAAACAATTCGACATAAAATTCAGAATTTTACATGGAGAATCACGATAAGCTGATAAAGGATGTGCGGAAAACTTCCGATCGACTTTCAATGATTAAAAATAAAAATTGTAGTTATTCGTCTCTGTTATATTATTAAGGTAGGATATCGAACAGGAGAGACCTAAATTTAATGAAAAACCTTTTTTTGAAGAAAACCTCAAAATTGGGGAAAAATTTCTCCAATTCGAGGTCGCACTGTACTGCCATAATTAACGATTTTTATGTAAAATCAATTTATTGAAGTAAAAAAGTCATGGAACGAAATCGAATTAATATTTAGTTGCGTTTCTTTTTGCTAGTAGCACTGCTTCAAATCATTTGACATTCAAATAGACTAGTATTTTCCCTTTGTTCATAGCAAATTGCTTTTGTGAATATTTTTTGGTTTCCTTGAACCAAATTTTATTTTAAAAAATTTTACCTAAATGTTGATTGGATTGAGGTCTGGTAATTACTTAGTTTCCAAAGCATTTATTTTGTCCCTTAGTAACCATTCAATAGTCATTATGGAATGTTCATTATTGTATCAAATTTAATTTAGCGACCGAACGAAACGAATATTCTTCTAGGATTTCGCCATATTTTATTCAATTCGTTATTCTATCTATTACAAATAATTCACTGATGCCTGATGATAAAAAACAGCCACACAGCACGATGCTTCTTCCCCTGTCCTTTATGGTAGGTATGGTGTATTTTGGTTATTTGTCTGATTGGATTTACGCCAAATTGAAGGCGTGTAATTCAGTCCAAAAAGTTGTATTTTTTATTCGTCCGACCATAAAATATTAATTATGAATTCATTTTCTTTATTTAAAAGATATTTGGTCTTTTTAATTCTTGCAGAAATGTGAATTTTCAGAAATATTTATTTGAAATTCATGAAAATAGTTAATTAAAATAAG